>NW_025754640.1:0-8846 GCF_021184085.1 Oncorhynchus gorbuscha | reverse complement strand
AAACCAGCAGACACCAGTCTCTCCATGGAATGAGTGACATCCCTGCCCTACGAGGTCCGGCACCTGCTGGTTCTGTTATACCGGATAATTAATTGCACCCACCTGGTTCCCAGATCTAAATTAGTCCCCGATTAGAGGGGAACAAAGAAAAAAAATAAAGAAGTGGAACTGGCTTTGAGTGTGAGGGGTGTAGAGAATCATTGCATTTTCAGCTGTTTGAAGCTGTTGTACCAAAACCGAAAGTAAAAGACCCAAAAAACTAAACATACCGGGAACTACAGAAGTAGTGCACATAGAACAGCTCTACCGCTTCTTAGACTTGCTTTCAATAATAATGACAGATCTACAGCTCACATTTCTATGTGCATTTGTTTGAGTCGTCCAAATAAAAAGTGACATATTGCAGCGTTAAGAGTCAGATGAACTCATGGATACAATGTATGTCTCTGCTTTCAGTTTGAAGGAAGTTGCTAACTATGCTTAGTGCAATTGCTAGCTGTTCCCATAGCACAATGACTGGTAGTCTAACGCTAGTTAGTAAGGAACTCCCCCTATGCCCTCCCAGGCCCACCCATGGCTACACCCCTGCCCACTCATTTGAAAATCCATAAATTAGGGCCTAATTTATTTATTTCAATTGATTGAGTTCCTTCTTTGAACTGTAACTCAGTAAAATCTTTTAAATTGCTGCATGCTGTGTTGCATTCATATTTGTGCTCAGTATACCTTCAAAATGCAAGCAGAGACATACAAATGGTATCCCTGAGTATCCAAGCCTCTCAGTCGAAAATGTGTTGTTTTTTAAAAATATATTTTTTTGGGCAGCAGCGGGGCGCCGCGGCTAAATTAATATAGGATAAACACTGGTATATTACCTGAATAGGTATCTGTTCATTATAAATAGAGTACTATAACTATGAGTCATGACAACTCCAGAGTGGGGCTCTATAACTGTACTTTACCTGGATAGGTCTCTGTTGAAGACTGAGGCGGTCTGGCGGAGGAAGCTGTCAAGGCGTAGGGATCTCTCCAGGTGCTGAAGGTGAAGAGGCTTGGCCAGGCCTGATGACGACCATGCTGCCCCATCGCCGGCCTCTGCCTGCCCAGCCCCAGACGCCATGGAGGACTGAGACCTGTAGGCCCTACTAGGTAGGGATACTCACTGGGCGAGAGAAGGGGAGGACAAAAAGAGAAAGGGGGAGAGAGGGAGAGAAAGAGAGGTAGGGGTTTTAGATGGAGAGAGAGAGAGGTAGGGGGTTTAGATGGAGAGAGAGAGGTAGGGGGTTTAGATGGAGAGAGAGAGGGTAGGGGTTTAGATGGAGAGAGAGAGAGGTAGGGGTTTAGATGAGAGAGAGAGAGGTAGGGGTTTAGATGGAGAGAGAGAGTGTGATAAGAGAGAGCAACCAATGTGGAGGGTAGAGCAGAAGTTGTAATATTACAGCTAAAGATTGTGTGTTTTTCAGTCAGGACCTCCATGTCGTCTCCCTGACAGCTCATCTCCGCATGCAACATAACACCGACATATGTTTGTGCAGAAATTAACAAAACAATGGAACCTTTCTAATGTGGGATATGGATATCCTCATTATCTCCAATCACAACTGTCAGTTCAGAAGATGTGAAAGGCCTGAAACAGAGAGAAAGAGCCACAAGTCACACACTGCACCACACCAATCAAAGCTGTCAAAATTGACTAATGAGCATATTCCACCTGTGGGACATTCAAGCACTTTCATGTATCAGATTGAAAGAGCTTATGTTGAACTGATGATAGAGGAAATTGAGTCTAAATATGCTTGAATAGGTATGTACAGGCATGTTTCAAGACCTTAAGTCAGAGGTTGGGGAAGGGTCTTAGGGGTACTCTTTGACCCCAATCCTGAACCTAACCTATGATCCCAATCCTGAACCGAACCTATGAGCCCAATCCTGAACCTAACCTATGACCCCAATCCTGAACCTAACCTATGACCCCAATCCTGAACCTAACCTATGACCCCAATCCTGAACCTAACCTATGAACCCAATCCTGAACCTAACCTATGAACCCAATCCTGAACCTAACCTATGGACTCATTAATGGTGGCGCAGCGGTCTAAGGCTCTGCTAGAGTGCCCAGTGCTAGAGGCGTCACTACAGACACCCTGGTTCGAATCCAGGATGTATCACAACCGGCCGTGTTTGGTGGCTCACAATAAGGTGGCTCACAATTGGCCCGGCGTCATTGTAAATAAGAACTGACTTGCCTTGTTAAATAAAGGTTATATGGTCACAACTCGTTTGAAATGTCCACAAATTCCCACAGGAGTATGAGGCTCATGCCACATAACACCAATCTGGATGTAAATACTTTGATTCCCACTAACCTGTAAAAAGAAATGGGGACTTCTAGGTAACTTATATAAACAGAAACAATTTTGTTCAGGGAGATCCTTTATATATGTCTATTGCAGGTGTGGGGAAAATGTAGGTTTACTTAGTGGTTCAATCATAGAGATGATTGAGTGATAATGAGATCAGGTGTCTGCAAAGTGAATCAAGCCTCTGTACTACAATCTAGCTAATCTGAGTTACAATGTAGCTAGCCTGCCAGTAAACACTCAGAGCAAAGCACAATCCGATGAATGAATGTTCAGCTAAATTAGCTAGCTGTCTAACTGAACGGGGAATTAGCTGGCTAGTTTAACGCTAAAATCAACGTTTAGCCTGCAAGTTGCGATGCTGGCCATAATTTAGCTTATACTAGCCTTAGCCTGTTAGCACTTAGCATTGGCTGTGTGGGCCAGCAAAGCTCGTATGACATGTTAGCTAGCTGGCTAACGTTAGCTAGCTAGCTACACAACACACGATATGACATGTATATCAAGGGTCAAGGTATGCAGCTACGTTAGCAAGGTAATTATATGTTGTGGTTAGGAACAGGCATTGGCCAGCTGAATTCCTATTCAAAGAGCAGGTTAAGTTTGACACGTTTGACTGTCTGCTAAACCCGGCCTTTGTTACATTTGAATGGCTAACTGTCAATCTTGATACGTTTCTGATCATTTTTTTTTTTTTTTGAATTAATTAGGTATGAAGTTCCCACTCACTCTTTTTGAGTTATTCAAATGGGTTCTGCCCCTTTAAGGCTACCAACCTTCTCTGGACATATGAGTATTTTAGTAATACGATTCATTTTGGAGTGATACACAACTTTGGCTTGTTTACAGCGAGAGGCCTAGGAATATTTCCAGTACCTATCCGTCCCCTTAATAGACACGAGGGTCGTGTCCAGAAGCCTCTGTTTTCGGATCCCCGCGATCTAATTCTTTCTCCTCCCGGCCATCTTACCCCATTGCTCCCTCACCATATTACCTCCGAAACACTTTCTCACCTTGGCCCCGTGTCCCCCTTTTGCGCTCTCTCGTAGCTTGCTGCCGACTCTCAGTTCTCTGACTCCAAGATGGCGGGTCTAGGCAACGAGTGAGTCTGTGAGCTTTGGGTCGACAGCAGCAGAGAGGCGGCCACTTTCTGTAACTGAGGGAGCAGGGACACGGCGCCATGGCGAGGATAGAGCAGGGAACAGGCAAACTAATCGAATGCAGAGAGAGTGACGATTTCGTATCTGCCCTTCAAAGGAATCGCTGCGGAAATAGAGCAACACAAACATTGTAACAAGTATTTTAGAGTCAGTTCTGGCGAGAGTTGCCCATAAGTAGTAGTTCAAATGATTTATGCCATATTATCGTTTGCGATCCGAACTCCATTGGTAGAGTCTGTTAATCCCGAAGATTACCGAGCTGCATGTTACGTCACTCACAGGGGGAAAGTCGTTACGAGTATCGCGAGTCTGTTACATTTTCCGGAAAATTGTGTAGATTTTATGACTGATTTGATATGAGCTATAAATGGCAAACAATGCACAAGTGTTACAGTGGAACTGTTTAGAAATTAGAGCATCATCAATATGTACCCGATCCTCCTTAAGAAGCCTTGTGTACATATGATGCTTTACTTTATCCCAAACAAACTTCACATTCACTTTTCAATCTCATAGTTTACTATACATTGATGACAGTGTAAACATTGAATTACTTGGCCAGTCCTCGTCAATTTATGCATATTTATGAGAGGAAGGCATCTCACTAAATCCCCTAAACCCACAATAAAATCCTCCAGGTGTCTTAACTGCCATTACTTTGTATTTTCATATTCACCAGCCCAGCTTTCAGATTCTGAGACTCATTTTATTTTATTAGGCAAGTCTGTAAAAATAAATTCTTATTTTCAATAACGTTCTGCTCTGGCCAAACCGACGATGCTGGGCCAATTGTGCATCGCCCTATGGGACAACCAATCACAGCGGGATGTGATACAGCCTGGATTCATACCAGGTACTATAGTGACGCCTCTTGCACTGAGACACAGTGCCTTAGACTGCTACGCCACTCGGGAACCCATCAGAGGAATTCATAACATTCAGAATTCATAATAACATTCAAAACACTTGAAATAACAATTCCAAAGACAGAATTAAAGATTAGTTTAATTTTCATAGGTGCATTTTACAAACCAAAAGTGGGTTACATTGACCTGATCTCAGATGTCACAACATAAACTGTCAGCCAATGAAACAGGTGTGAAGAAAGTTCTCATGATGTCATAAAGGACACTAATAACAAAAACTGTAGTTCTTTACATACCTTTTTATAGCACTATTCATGTCAATAGCCAGTGGAACTATCTAATACCAGTGAAGATTTATAAATATGCATTCAATTTCAGAGAACATTTCACAGGTTAATTTGTTAATTTAGACAGATGAGTGTAAAAGATAGGGAACTGATCTTGTAATGTTTAATAAACCAAGGTGTGTGATCCCGACATAGTGCAGTTTTTTTAAGCTTCGCAGAGAGAGTGTCTGTAGAATATATCATGTTACAGAGACACTTATAGGGCTTATATAGGAGCGCCTGCATTCTTCCCCACTCCTGTGAGTATCCATCGCCCGGCACTGTGCAGCTGTGGCTGTACATCCCATTATCAAAGAGAATAACAGCTGATTTCCTGGCCTACAGTGTACACACTGGTCGGTTCCATTTCAGACAGCACACGCTGCGCATTTCAGTCATTTCACACAAGTCTATTTCACTTCTCATCGGTTCAGACAGTTAAAGCCCATTTCACTAATTTCAGACCTTTTTCAGTCAAATTGTCCCACCTCATATCAGGCAGTCCATTTCAGACCTAGCTCATTTCAGCTCCAAGCCGCCAACCATTTAACTCAGAGCCAGCTGGACTTCTCCTCCTCCAACTTCTGTGGATCAATAAACGGCTTGTCGATCGACTTGATCATCAACTCGCCGCAGTACACGCATTCAAACGCGATGATGTCATCGATGTCTGACTTGATTTGCTCACGGCTGACTCCAGCACTCTCTTTTCCCAGGCTGGCGGTGTCGCCCCCTCCTCCTTCTCCTTGGGGGCGGGGCGGTGGCGAGACTTGGAGGTCTGAGTGGCTGCAGCCAACTTCTTCTGCAGCTCACCTAGTTTAGTCTGCTTGTAGGTGGACAGGTGAGGGGTCACCTGAGGAAAGATCCACCGTTACAGTATGGAAGGTGCATATATGGTGGTGAATAATAAAATGGGTATTTAACTCTTGAATCTCATGAAGAGATAGATAGAGAATTTTTTGGGGGGGGATACCCCATCTAACTAATTTTCTTTCTGTATGTAGTGTGCATAATTTACAAATATATGTAGTAATTATCCAATGACTCTGTTTGCATTGTTACATTGTTAGCCATCTCTTTATGAAATAGGGTCAACAGTTAAGGTAAAATGGTGTGCTACTGACCTACTGGTATATATATATATATCTTTAGGCAACTGTTCTTGAAATAGGGTCAAGGGTCAAATAAAACATATTTGCACACTGACCTCCAGGAAGAGGCAGTCGTAGTGGAACATGTGACCACAGAGGAACAGATAGAAGGGTCTGTTGAGGAGGGGGAAGTCGCAGGCAGCACATTTCTCCTGGTTCTCCACCACCCCGTACTTGTTCCTCATCTCCTGGATGTCCTCTCTGATCCGCTTGGCGCTCTCCGTCGCCTCCTCCATCTCCTGCTTCAGCTCGTCTATATGCTGGTTGTACTCCTCTAAAGAGCTGCAGATAGCCTCCTGCAGGGAAGAAGGGATATAGCTTTGTCAACTTAACATTTTCCTACATGGGGAAATTTGTTTGGTTCCAACTCATCATATACACATATGCTCGTGATTTGCCTGGTACAACGAAACCAACGGAAGTCACAAAAGTGCAAGCTCCGAGGTAAATGAAACGCACCTCAAAAGAACACTGAACTTAAGTATATAACCTAGGTAGTATACTAGACCCAGGTCTGATTACTACTCTGGTGTGTAGAAGTGTCTTTGGGCTTAACAAAAGCTCATACATACATACATACATACATACATACATACATACATACATACATACATACATACATACATACATACATACATACATACATACATACATACATACATACATACATACATACATACATACATACATACATACATACATACATACATACATACATACATACATACATACATACAATGTATTTTCTTAAACACTACAACCTTGAAGTGGTCTATGGTGACGAAGTCCGGGAAGAAGGGCAGGATGTCTTCGATCTTGAGCAGGTTACAGCTGGACAGACAGTTCATGGCCTTCTTCACATCCTTCTCCTCTTGCACCACATGACGAGCGATCTTCAGCCACAACTTCTTCCTCAACTCCTCATCATCCTCAGGCAGGTCAGCACATGACTTGGCCAGGTCCACATCCACCTGGAATAATTATAATTTATTATTATTATTTACTGTGTCCCTTTCGGGAAATATATCATGAATCTCCACAGCACAGCTGGGAGAGGGAGAGCACAGGAGGAAAGTTACACCAGCTGGTTTAGGAAAGTTTTGCCCCCCCAGTGCTGTGCGTAGCCAAAATAACAACATGCACGCTTCATAGATGCCCTTTCAGACCCTGATTTAACATACTGTGCCGTGAAAATGGATTTGACCCCCCTTTCTAATTTTCTCTATTTTTGCAAATTTTTAATACTGAATGTTATCAGATTTTTAACCAAAACCAAATATTAGATACATGGACCCTGAGTTTACAAATAACCCCTCAAACATTGGATGACACGAGTCCCATTATGCCTGGCAAAAAAAAAAAAAACTAACGCTGAATTCCACAGTAAGAACCTTATACGAACGGTCAAGCGTGGTGGTGGTAATGTGATGGTTTGGGGTCCAGTGTGGTGGTGGTAGTGTGATGGTTTGGGGTCAGCGTGGTGGTGGTAGTGTGATGGTTTGGGGTCCAGCGTGGTGGTGGTAGTGTGATGGTTTGGGGTCCAGCGTGGTGGTGGTAGTGTGACGGTTTGGGGTCCAGCGTGGTGGTGGTAATGTGACGGTTTGGGGTCCAGCGTGGTGGTGGTAATGTGATGGTTTGGGGTCCAGCGTGGTGGTGGTAGTGTGATGGTTTGGGGTCCAGCGTGGTGGTGGTAGTGTGATGGTTTGGGGTCCAGTGTGGTGGTGGTAATGTGATGGTTTGGGGTCCAGAGTGGTGGTGGTAATGTGATGGTTTGGGGTCCAGAGTGGTGGTGGTAATGTGATGGTTTGGGGTCCAGAGTGGTGGTGGTAGTGTGACGGTTTGGGGTCCAGCGTTGTGGTGGTAATGTGATGGTTTGGGGATGTTTTGCTGCCTCAGGACCTGGACTACTTGCCTTAATAGAAGGAACCATGAATTCTGCGCTGTATCAGAGAATTCTACAGGAGAATGTCAGGCCGTCAGTCTGAGTTGAATCTGTAGAGCAGCTGGTTACATGCAGCAAGACAATGATCCAAAACACACAATCAAGTCTACATGAAAATGGCTAAAAAGCAACACGTTTGACCTTTTGGAACGGCCTAGTCAAAGTCCAGACCTAATACCAATTGATATGTTGTGGCAGGACTTGAAACAAGCAGTTCATGCTTGAAAACCCACAAAAGTCACAGAGTTAAAGCACTTCTGCATGGATGAGTGGACCAAAATTCCTCCACAGTGACATGAGAGACTGATCAACAACTACAGGAAGCGTCATTGCCGCTAAAAGGTGGCACAACCAGTTATTGAGTGTAGAGGGGTAATTACTTTTTCCACACAGGGGCATTTGTTGTTGCATAACTTTTTATTTATGACATAAATTAAATAAGTATATAATTGTTGTGTTTATTTGTTCTAATATTAGGTTTTGGTTGAATATCTGATAACTCAGCCACACAAAAAATATACAAAAGCAGAGAAACTTAGAAGGGGGGCAAATACTTCACAGCGATGTGTATTGAGTGGACAAAACATTAGGAACACCTGCTCTTTCCATGACAGACTGACCAGGTGAAATGAGCCCTTATTGAGGTCCCTTCTTTAAATCCACTTCAAATCAGTGTAGATTAGGTAAGCTCACGATTTGCACTTCCACTTTAAATCTTGCATGTGTGGCTGTTACATCATCCTGCCAATATTACATAGTCATCAATTAGCTACATATTCATCAAAACACTAGCCAAGATCCTCACTTGCAAGGCCAGATCGACAGCTTCCTCATACAGCTCCATGATCTTATAGACCAGAACGCAGGCCTGGAGGTAACCATGTTCAGCACACAGCCTCAGGGTGTACTTTAAGTCATAGTGGATGTATGACGCGGGTACCAGCCTGTCAATAATAATAAAAACAACACTTTTTAAAAATTAATAATAAATTAACAATTCGTGTATATTTGATCAAGATACCCAAGAACACTTACCAGAGG
>NW_025754639.1:0-8846 GCF_021184085.1 Oncorhynchus gorbuscha | reverse complement strand
GTGAATGCCACAGCGTACTATACCTTAACCTCTTAGCGCTAGTGAATGCCACAGCGTACTATACCTTAACCTCTTAGCGCTAGTGAATGCCACAGCGTACTATACCATAACCTCTTAGTGCTAGTGAATGCCACAGCGTACTATACCTTAACCTCTTAGCGTTAGTGAATGCCACAGCGTACTATACCTTAACCTCTTAGCGCTAACCTCTTAACACTGTCCCCATTACAATGTCTTAGTGAATGCCACAGCGTACTATACCTTAACCTCTTAGTGCTAGTGAATGCCACAGCGTACTATACCTTAACCTCTTAGTGCTAGTGAATGCCACACTGTACTATACCTTAACCTCTTAGCGCTAGTGAATGCCACAGCGTACTATACCATAACCTCTTAGCACTAGTGAATGCCACAGCGTACTATACCTTAACCTCTTAGCGCTAGTGAATGCCACAGCGTACTATACCTTAACCTCTTAGTGCTAGTGAATGCCACAGCGTACTATACCTTAACCTCTTAGCGCTAGTGAATGCCACAGCGTACTATACCTTAACCTCTTAGCGCTAGTGAATGCCACAGCGTACTATACCTTAACCTCTTAGCGCTAGTGAATGCCACAGCGTACTATACCTTAACCTCTTAGCGCTAGTGAATGCCACAGTGTACTATACCTTAACCTCTTAGCGCTAACCTCTTAACACTGTCCCCATTACAATGTCTTAGTGAATGCCACAGCGTACTATACCTTAACCTCTTAGTGCTAGTGAATGCCACAGCGTACTATACCTTAACCTCTTAGTGCATGTGAATGCCACAGCGTACTATACCATAACCTCTTAGTGCTAGTGAATGCCACAGCGTACTATACCATAACCTCTTAGCGCTAGTGAATGCCACAGCGTGCTATACCTTAACCTCTTAGCGCTAGTGAATGCCACAGCGTACTATACCATAACCTCTTAGTGCTAGTGAATGCCACAGCGTGCTATACCTTGGCCTCTTTAGCGCTGGTGAATGCCACAGCGTGCTATACCTTGGCCTCTTAGTGCTGAGTGAATGCCACAGCGTACTATACCATAACCTCTTAGTGCTAGTGAATGCCACAGCGTACTATACCATAACCTCTTTAGCGCTAGTGAATGCCACAGGCGTACTATACCATACCTCTTAGTGCTGGTGAATGCCACAGGCGTGCTATACCTAACCTCTTAGCGTGCCTCTTAACACTGTCCCCATTACAATGTCAGTGAATGCCACAGCGTACTATACCTTGGCCTCTTAGTGCTAGTGAATGCCACAGCGTGCTATACCTTAACCTCTTAGCGCTAGTGAATGCCACAGCATACTATACCATAACCTCTTAGTGCTAGTGAATGCCACAGCGTGCTATACCATAACCTCTTAGTGCTAGTGAATGCCACAGCGTGCTATACCATAACCTCTTAGTGCTAGTGAATGCCACAGCGTGCTATACCTTAACCTCTTGGCGTGAATGCCACAACACTGTACCCATTAACCTCTTAGCGCTAGTGAATGCCACAGCGTGCTATACCTTAACCTCTTGGCGCTAGTGAGATGCCACAGCGTGCTGTACCTTAACCTCTGCGCTAGTGAATTCCACAGCGTACTATACCTTAACCTCTTAGCGCTAGTGAATGCCACAGCGTACTATACCATAACCTCTAGCGCTAGTGAATGCTACAGCGTACTATACCTTAACCTCTTAGCGCTAACCTCTTAACACTGTCCCCATTACAATGTCTTAGTGAATGCCACAGCATACTATACCTTAACCTCTTAGCGCTAGTGAATGCCACAGCGTACTGTACCTTAACCTCTTAGCGCTAGTGAATGCCACAGCGTACTATACCTTAACCTCTTAGCGCTAGTGAATGCCACAGCGTACTATACCATAACCTCTTAGCGCTAGTGAATGCCACAGCGTACTATACCTTAACCTCTTAGCGCTAACCTCTTAACACTGTCCCCATTACAATGTCTTAGTGAATGCCACAGCGTACTATACCTTAACCTCTTAGTGCTAGTGAATGCCACAGCGTACTATACCTTAACCTCTTAGCGCTAGTGAATGCCACAGCGTACTATACCTTAACCTCTTAGCGCTAGTGAATGCCACAGCGTACTATACCATAACCTCTTAGTGCTAGTGAATGCCACAGCGTACTATACCTTAACCTCTTAGCGCTAGTGAATGCCACAGCGTACTATACCTTAACCTCTTAGCGCTAACCTCTTAACACTGTCCCCATTACAATGTCTTAGTGAATGCCACAGCGTACTATACCTTAACCTCTTAGTGCTAGTGAATGCCACAGCGTACTATACCTTAACCTCTTAGTGCTAGTGAATGCCACACTGTACTATACCTTAACCCTTAGCGCTATGAATGCCACAGCGTACTATACCATAACCTCTTAGCACTAGTGAATGCCACAGCGTACTATACCTTAACCTCGCTTAACACTGTCCCCATTACAATGTCTTAGTGAATGCCACAGCGTACTATACCTTAACCTCTTATGCTAGTGAATGCCACAGCGTACTATACCTTAACCTCTTAGCGCTAGTGAATGCCACAGCATACTATACCATAACCTCTTAGTGCTAGTGAATGCCACAGCCGTACTTGCCTTAACCTCTTAGTGAGTGAATGCCACAGCGTACTATACCTTAACCTCTTAGCCACAGCTAGTGAATGCCACAGCGTACTATACCTTAACCTCTTAGCGCTAGTGAATGCCACAGCGTACTATACCTTAACCTCTTAGCGCTAGTGAATGCCTCTGTACCTAACAGCTGTCCCCATTACCATAACCTCTTAGTGCTAGTGAATGCCACAGCGTACTATACCATAACCTCTTAGTGCTAGTGAATGCCACAGCGTACTATACCTTAACCTCTTAGCGCTAACCTCTGAACACTGTCCCTTTATTACAGCGTACTAATGCCACAGCGTACTTACCTTACTCTTAGTGCTAGTGAATGCCACAGCGTACTATACCTTAACCTCTTAGCGCTAGTGAATGCCACAGCGTACTATACCTTAACCTCTTAGCGCTAGTGAATGCCACAGCGTACTATACCATAACCTCTTAGTGCTAGTGAATGCCACAGCGTACTATACCTTAACCTCTTAGCGCTAGTGAATGCCACAGCGTACTATAGCGTCCCCATTACAATGTCTAGTGAATGCCACAGCGTACTATACCATAACCTCTTAGTGCTAGTGAATGCCACAGCGTACTATACCTTAACCTCTTAGTGCTAGAATGCCACAGTGTACTATACCCTTAACCTCTTAGCGCTAGTGAATGCCACAGCGTACTATACCATAACCTCTTAGCACTAGTGAATGCCACAGCGTACTATACCTTAACCTCTTAGCGCTAACCTCTTAACACTGTCCCCATTACAATGTCTTAGTGAATGCCACAGCGTACTATACCTTAACCTCTTAGTGCTAGTGAATGCCACAGCGTACTATACCTTAACCTCTTAGCGCTAGTGAATGCCACAGCATACTATACCATAACCTCTTAGTGCTAGTGAATGCCACAGCGTACTATACCATAACCTCTTAGTGCTAGTGAATGCCACAGCGTACTATACCTTAACCTCTTAGTGCTAGTGAATGCCACAGCGTGCTATACCTTAACCTCTTAGTGCTAGTGAATGCCACAGCGTACTATACCTTAACCTCTTAGCGCTAGTGAATGCCACAGCGTACTATACCTTAACCTCTTAGCGCTAGTGAATGCCACAGCGTACTGTACCTTAACCTCTTAGCGCTAGTGAATTCCACAGCGTACTATACCTTAACCTCTTAGCGCTAGTGAATGCCACAGCGTACTATACCATAACCTCTTAGCGCTAGTGAATGCCACAGCGTACTATACCTTAACCTCTTAGCGCTAACCTCTTAACACTGTCCCCATTACAATGTCTTAGTGAATGCCACAGCGTACTATACCTTAACCTCTTAGTGCTAGTGAATGCCACAGCGTACTATACCTTAACCTCTTAGCGCATGTGAATGCCACAGCGTGAATGCCACAGCGTACTATACCATAACCTCTTAGTGCTAGTGAATGCCACAGCGTACTATACCTTAACCTCTTAGCGCTAGTGAATGCCACAGCGTACTATACCTTAACCTCTTAGCGCTAACCTCTTAACACTGTCCCCATTACAATGTCTTAGTGAATGCCACAGCGTACTATACCTTAACCTCTTAGTGCTAGTGAATGCCACAGCGTACTATACCTTAACCTCTTAGCGCTAGTGAATGCCACAGCGTACTATACCTTAACCTCTTAGCGCTAGTGAATGCCACAGCTACTAACCTAACCTCTAGTGCTAGTGAATGCCACAGCGTACTATACCTTAACCTCTTAGCGCTAGTGAATGCCACAGCGTACTATACCTTAACCTCTTAGCGTGAATGCTAAGCGTACTCCTTAACCTCTTAGCGCTATTAATGCCACAGCGTACTATACCCAACCTCTAGTCTTAGTGAATGCCACAGCGTACTATACCTTAACCTCTTAGCGCTAGTGAATGCCACAGCGTACTATACCTTAACCTCTTAGTGCTAGTGAATGCCACAGTGTACTAGCGCTAACCTTAACACTGTCCCCATTACAATGTCTTAGTGAATGCCACAGCGTACTATACCTTAACCTCTTAGTGCTAGTGAATGCCACAGCGTACTATACCTTAACCTCTTAGCGCTAAATCCACAGCATACTATACCATTACAATGTCTTTAGTGAAATGCCACAGCGTACTATACCATAACCTCTTAGTGCTAGTGAATGCCACAGCGTACTATACCTTAACCTCTTAGCGCTAGTGAATACAGCTTAACCATAGCTTAGTGCTAGTGAATGCCACAGCGTGCTATACCATAACCTCTTAGTGCTAGTGAATGCCACAGCGTACTATACCTTAACCTCTTAGCACTAGTGAATGCCACAGCGTGCCCCATACCTTAACCTCTTAGCGCTAGTGAATGCCACAGCGTGCTATACCTTAACCTCTTAGCGCTAGTGAATGCCACAGCGTGCTATACCTTAACCTCTTTAGCGCTAGTGAATGCCACAGGCGTCTGTGCCTTAACCTCTTAGCGCTGAAGTGGATTCCACAGCGTACTATACCATAACCTCTTAGCGCTAGTGAATGCCACAGCGTGCTATACCATAACCTCTTAGCGCGTAGTGAATGCCACAGCGTACTATACCTTAACCTCTTAGCGCTAACCTCTTAACACTGTCCCCATTACAATGTCTTAGTGAATGCCACAGCGTACTATACCTTAACCTCTTGGTGCTAGTGGAATGCCACAGGCGTACTATACCTTAACCTCTTAGCGCTAGTGAATGCCACAGCGTACTATACCTTAACCTCTTAGCGCTAGTGAATGCCACAGCGTACTATACCATAACCTCTTAGTGCTAGTGAATGCCACAGCGTACTATACCTTAACCTCTTAGCGCTAGTGAATGCCACAGTCGTATACAATGTGCTAGTGAATGCCACAGCGTACTATACCTTAACCTCTTAGCGCTAGTGAATGCCACAGCGTACTATACCTAACCTCTTAGCGCTAGTGAATGCCCAGCGTATTACCTTAACCTGTGCTAGTGAATGCCACAGCGTACTATACCTTAACCTCTTAGTGCTAGTGAATGCCACAGCGTACTATACCTTAACCTCTTAGTGCTAGTGAATGCCACAGTGTACTATACCTTAACCTCTTAGCGCTAGTGAATGCCACAGCGTACTATACCATAACCTCTTAGCACTAGTGAATGCCACAGCGTACTATACCTTAACCTCTTAGCGCTAAATGCCTCTTAAACCTCTTACTGTCCCCATTACAACCTGTCTTAGTGAATGCCACAGCGTACTATACCTTAACCTCTTAGTGCTAGTGAATGCCACAGTGTACTATACCTTAACCTCTTAGCGCTAGTGAATGCCACAGCGTGCTATACTAACCTCTTAGTGCCCATAACCTCTTAGTGCTAGTGAATGCCACAGCGCACTATACCATAACCTCTTAGTGCTAGTGAATGCCACAGCGTACTATACCTTAACCTCTTAGTGCTAGTGAATGCCACAGCGTGCTATACCTTAACCTCTTAGTGCTAGTGAATGCCACAGCGTACTATACCTTAACCTCTTAGCGCTAGTGAATGCCACAGCGTACTATACCTTAACCTCTTAGCGCTAGTGAATGCCACAGCGTACTGTACCTTAACCTCTTAGCGCTAGTGAATGCCACAGCGTACTATACCTTAACCTCTTAGTGCTAGTGAATGCCACAGCGTACTATACCATAACCTCTTAGTGCTAGTGAATGCCACAGCGTACTATACCTTAACCTCTTAGCGCTAACCTCCTAACACTGTCCCCATTACAATGTCTTAGTGAATGCCATTAGTACTCATACCTTAACCTCTTTAGTGCTAGTGAATGCCACAGCGTACTATACCTAACCCTCTTAGTGTTAGTGAATAATAGCGTAATTATACCTTAACCTCTTAGTGCTAGTGAATGCCACAGCGTACTCATACCTTAACCTCTTAGTGCTAGTGAATGTTACAGCGGCACTATACCTTAACCTTTAGAGCTAACCTCTTAACACTGTCCCCATTACAATGTCTTAGTGAATGCCACAGCGTATCATACCTAACCTCTTAGCGCTAGTGAATGCCACAGCGTACTATACCTTAACCTCTTAGCGCTAGTGAATGCCACAGCGTACTATACCTTAACCTCTTAGCGCTAGTGAATGCCACAGCGTACTATACCTTAATGGATGTGTTCCTGTCAAACTTAAAGGATTTGGTCTGTCCGTTCTCCAGGTACACCTTCAGAACATTTGTCATGAAGAGTAGAGAGTTGTCCTTCACAGATTCCTGGAAATAAGAAGAAAATGGGGATGATTACTATGTCTTCCATATTGATCAGTGGGCTACATTGTGAAATGGGGATGATTACTATTGCAATGTGAAGAAGATCATGACTGCGTCCAATCCATTTTAACAGTGTAACGTATTTTGCAATATTAGAAGATTCAAAGTCATTATCATTGGTGCATGCTTTTAGCTTTTGGAGAACACTGGTATACAATCACATGAGACAGAGAGGGATGGATGGTTTCAGCACAGTAGGTCTTACCGGGACTTGACCGTTAATGATGACCTCCTCTGCGAAGCGGACTTTCACTGGATTAGACTTTAACTTGGCCTTTTTGGCTGCACTGATGAACGCAGATTTGGGTGACTAGGGGTGGGGGTCGGTGGGAGAAACAGAATAAAAAAAAAACAGTTGGCAACAGGTCTTCCCCTTGGGAGAAGTCACAGCAAATCAGCCGTTTCTCTCTCTCTTTTTCTCTTTTTCTCTCTCACTCTCTCTCTTTCTGCCTCTACCTCTCTCGGCCTCTCTCTCTCTCTCTCTCTCTGTCTCTCTCTCTCTCTCTCTCTCTCTCTCTCTCTCTCTCTCTCTCTCTCTCTCTCTGTCTCTCTCTGTCTCTCTCTCTGTCTCTCTCTCTCTCTCTCTCTCTCTCTCTGTCTCTCTCTCTCTCTCTCTCTCTCTCTCTCTCTCTCTCTCTCTCTCTCTGTCTCTCTGTCTCTCTCTCTCTCTCTCTCTCTCTCTCTCTCTCTCTCTCTGTCTCTCTCTCTCTGTCTCTCTCTCTCTCTCTCTCTCTCTCTCTCTCTCTCTCTCTCTCTCTCTCTCTCTCTCTGTCTCTCTGTCTCTCTGTCTCTCTGTCTCTCTCTCTCTCTCTGTCTCTCTCTCTCTCTCTCTCTCTCTCTCTCTCTCTCTCTCTCTCTCTCTCTCATGTGAACGGAAGGTGCTTTTATGTTGAGGTAGTCTTCAGTATATTAACACTTATCATGCTACAGAGACTTCATACACAGAAATATAATTAGAAGAAATTAACCTGTTAAGACTCTAGGGGCAGTATTTCATTTTTGGATAAAAAGACATGCCCGTTTTAAGCGCAATATTTTGTCACGAAAAGATGCTCGACTATGCTTGGAATTGATAGTTTTGGAATGCGACAGGAATGAACGGACACTTCCTATCGTTTCCCCCAGGTGTCTGCAGCATTGTGACGTATTTGTAGGCATATCATTGGAAGATTGACCATAAGAGCCTACAATTACCAAGTGTCCCGCACGGTGTCTGCGTGGAAATTGGTGCGCAAAAGTCACCTACCAGTATTTTTCCATCCGAATCAAAGAAGAATGCACGCTTCCAGGGAAGGGATTTCAATGAAGAGATATATGACAAAACACCTTGAGGATTGATTCAAACAACGTTTTCCATGTTTCAGTCGATATTATGGAGTTAATTCGGAAAAAGTTTGGCGTTTAGGTGACTGAATTTTCGGTTAGTTTCGGTAGCCAAATGCATAGTAACAAAGCGGAACGTTGTGTCCTACACAAGCATCTTTCAGGAAAAACTGGACATCTGCTATGTAACTGAGAGTCTCCTCATTGAAACATCTGAAGTTCTTCAAAGGTAAATTATTTTATTTGATCCCTTTGCTGGTTTTTGTGAATGTTGCGTGCTAAATGCTAACGCTAAATGCTAAGCTAGCTATCACCACTCTTACACAAATTGTTGATTTTCTCTGGTTCTAAAGCATATTTTGAAAATCTGAGACGACAGGATTGTTAAGAAAGGATAAGCTTGAGGATAGGCATATTTATTTCATTTAATTTGCAATTTTCAGAAATCGCTAATTTTGCGTTATGGTAATGAGCTTGAGGTTGTAGTCACAATCCCGGATCCGGGATGGGGCGGACTAAGAG
>NW_025754638.1:0-8847 GCF_021184085.1 Oncorhynchus gorbuscha | reverse complement strand
CAAGTTTATCAACTTTCAAGAGGAATTACTTCCCCATTGTTCCTCAACTGTAGAATATGATAAGCCATTTTCTCTACTTTTATCCAATGTAAAAAACACAATTTCAAATTTCACAACAAATTGAGTCAGTAGATCACATACAGATGAAGTCGGAAGTTTACATAAACATAGGTTGGAGTCATTAGAACTCATTTTTCAACCACTCCATAAAAGTATTGTTAAACAAACTATAGTTTTGGCAAGTCCGTTACTAGATGTCCGTCAAGAATTTTTTGAACAATTTTTTACAGACAGAATATTTCACTTATAATTCACTGTATCACAATTCCAGTGGGTCAGAAGTTTACATACACTAAGTTGACTGGGCCTTTAAACAGCTTGGAAAATTCCAGAAAATGTTGTCATTGTTTTTGAAGCTTCTGATAGGCTAATTGACATAATTTGAGTCAATTGGAGATGTACATGTGGATGTTTTTCAAGGCCTACTGTAAAGGTTTTCCTATGAAGTATGAAGGATCGGACCAATGCGCAGAGTGGTCAGTGTTCATGTTATCTTATTTAAACTGAACACAAAACAAAATAACAAAGAGAGTGAAACGAAAACGAAACAGTGTTGTAAGGTGCAGCAACACAAAACAGAAAACAAATATGCACAAATTATAGTGGGAAAACAGGCTCCCTAAGTATGGTTCTCAATCAGAGACAACGATAAACAGCTGCCTCTGATTGGGAACCATACCAGGCCAAACACAGAAATACAAAAACATAGAACAACACATAGAATGCCCACCTCAACTCACGCCCTGACCAAACTAAAATAGATACATAAAAAAGGAACTAAGGTCAGGACGTGACACCTACCTTCAAACTCACAGCCTCTTTGCTTGACATCATGGGAAAATCAAAAGAAATCAGCCAATATCCAGGAGCAATATCCAAACAGCTGAAGGTACCGTGTTCATCTGTACAAACAATAGTGTGCAAGTATTAACACCATGGGACCATGCAGCCGTCTTACTGCTTAGGAAGGAGACGCGTTCTGAAATTAACATACTTTGGTGCGAAAAGTGCAAATCAATCCCAGAACAACAACAAAGGACCTTGTGAAGATGCTGTAGGAAACAGGTACAAAAGTATCTATATCCACAGTAAAACGAATCCTATATCGACATAACCTAAAAGGCCACTCAGCAAGAAAGAAGCCACTGCTCCAAAACTTCCATAAAAAAGCAAGACTACGGTTTGCAACTGCACATGGGGACAAAGATCTTACTTTTTGGAGAAATGTCCTCTGGTCTGATGAAATCAAAATAGTACTGTTTGGCCATAATGACCATCGTTATGTTTGGAGGAAAAAGGTGGAAGGCTTGCAAGCCGAAGAACACCATCCCAACCATGAAGCACAGGGGTGGCAGCATCATGTTGTGGGGGTGCTTTGCTGCAGGAGGGATTGGTGCATGACTGGCGTCATGAGGAAGGAAAATTATGTGGATATATTGAAGCAACATCTCAAGACGTCAGGAGGTTAAGGCTTGGTCGCAAAGCTAAGCTTTGGGTCTTCCAAATGGACAATGACCCCAAGCATATTTCCAAAGTTGTGGCAAAATGGCTTAAAAAGGACAACCAAGTCAAGGTGTTGGAGTGGCCATCACAAAGCCCTGATCTCAATCTTATAGAACATTTGTGGGCAGAACTAGAAAAGTGTGTGCGAGCAAGGAGGCCTACAAACCTGACTCAGTTACACCAGCTCTGTCAGAAGGAATGGGCTAAAATTCACCCAACTTATTGTGGGAAGCTTGTGGAAGGATACCCAAAACGTTTGACACAAATTAAACCATTTAAAGGCAATGCTACCAAATACTAATTGAGTGTATGTAAACTTCTGACATACTGGGAATGTGATGAAAGAAATAAAGACTGAAGTAAACCATTCTCGCTACTACTATTCTGACATTTCACATTCTTAAAATAAAGTGGTGATCCTAACTGACTTAAGACAGGGAAATTTTACTAAGATGAAATGTCAGGAATTGTGAAAAACTGAGTTTAAATGCATTCGGCTTCGGTGTATGTCAACTTCAAAATTCAACTGTATGTCCATGTGTCACTGACAAAAATAAATTATACAGCTTCTTCCCAATAATGAAACAGAGGATTCCTCTGTTGGGCAACAGGTCAGTGATCATTTAAACTGCCACATTTAGTTTGACAGGCATTAGGCTTACCCCATCAATATGTAATGAACTCTACTCATACGGCATGCGCTAACAATAGTTAAAAGCCAAACATTTAAATTTGATGGCAGTTAATAATTAATATTACCGAATGTATACTGTATAATTGATCTCGCCATATGAGTGGTCAGGGGCGCAGCCATGAGTGGGTCTGAGAGGGCATAGGCCCATCCACTTGGGTGCCAGGCCCAGCCAATATGAGCTTTTCCCCACAAAAGGGCAAAAAAAATACTCTTCAGAAACCACATCTGTCAGGTGGATGATCTTGACATAGGATAAAATGCTCACTAACAGGGATGTAACCAAATTGGTGCACATTTGCAAGAAATAAGCTCTTTGTGCATATGGAACGTTTCTGGGATCTTTTATTTCAGCTCATGAAACATGGAGCACTTTACATGTTGCGTTTATATTTTTATTCAGTGTAATATTCATGTGTTGATTAGAGTAAACAATGAAAATAAGCTCATTAATATGCATTGGTTTGGTTTATAGGCCTACCTTGGATGTTGGCTTATATGACTTGAGACTTGTCCCTGTCACTTCTATGTTCATTTTAACTACATGGATTCCTGCTTGCCATCGTCCTGATATTCCCCTGATCCTCATCCAATACATAATTCATCGCATGCATAACCAATCTGGGCGTGCATTTCAAAGCATCATATTTGAGTTATAAGTTGTTGCTTCTGTGAGTGTCCTATGCAACCTGTGTGGTTTGAGATACTGTACACAGTGGTTATCAGGTACAGTTGTGCATTGTAAGTCTGGTAGAGATTGGTTTAGCTATTTCAATGTTCTTCTTCCTCTTTCATAAAAAGGGGCTTAAAGGCCCAGGACTAGACAAAAGCTCACAGCTCACAGTACATCCAAACTAACTATCAAGTCAATTTGAATATTTGGTTCCTTGGTGATGTATCCCACACTGTAATACAGCAATGTCAGTTGATTTTCAACTGACATGGGTTGTTGTTTGATGAAGATTTAAACTGACATTGCTGCATCGCACTATAATAACAAATGCTAAATCACTAAATCTATACATGTATTTGGTCTATTTGCCTGATATATCAATAGTGAAACATTGCAATTGATCTGCAGTCACATTAGTGGCATGTGAGATATCTATTTCTTAATTAACTGAACATGGCAAGCACAATGATAAGGTATACCCAAAATTGATTAAATGTAATTAACCATGTTCAATTGATTAATTCTAATTTCATATGCAGCGATAACGATTTTGTTTATCTTTCCCCACCAGTAACACCGACTTAATTGATCTCACCAAAGATAATGGAGTAAAAAGGAATATCATACTGAGTTGTACTGCATCAGTAAATTATTACAACCTAAGTGGCCCAACACTACATTATTTTCCGTACAATGAGGTTTTCAGAGAAGATGTACATGGTGCTGTTTTATTACAGGATAGCTCTTGTTCCTAGGGAAGACAGATGGGCTACTCTGTGTCATACACAACAAGCTATCCCTTGGGCCTTCTGTGCTGTTCCATGATCTCTCTCGGGCAGGCAAAGCGAGTGAGAAGATCGTCTCTCAACTGACCAGAGACAAAAACGCAACGTAAACAACAACTCACAAAGCTGTTTTTATAGTCATTCACTGAAAATAAAAATAGCTTGTCAATTGAAGTAGGAAGGAATGATTCTTTCTTTGAAATATCTTTGCACATATCTAAGTCAGTACAATCATAAATCGTTTTCATGGAAGGATTATGTGTGGGTAAGGAATAGTTCACATTATACTATATCCAACCAACGGCATAGCTGTGTTCAAGCAATATGTTAGCTCACTACACAAATTACACATCAATGCAGAAGCATACCCACACACTTACAATTGAAGGTAGACATGTAATTCACAAGAGGTCTTGGAATTTGACATTGATACCTTTAATAAATACTAACCTCAGTTTTCAAATGGCACCAACAATCAATTCCCTCTTGAAAGGTTTTGACCTCCTTTCACACCTGTAGATTTTTCTCAAATCATATTGATTAGTCCAACCCGCTTTGTTCTGACTCCATTTCCTTTGCCTTCCGTAAGATTATTGGCTTCTGCAGAGTTCTGACTTCTTGAAACAATATTTCACTTGATTATGTTTTCCCTGTATAACACAAAGATGAACCTGTCACAATGGCCTACAATACCCTTGTCACTCCACAACAAAGCTCTGGTGGAAACAAAGGGCCTTTGTTCCTGGACTGGGCCATGGTGCCATTGTCCTAAAGCCAAAAGGTTTTCAGTAATAAGGAAATGGTTATCATGTTTGGCATAAGTCCTGGGACACACTCCATTAGGCAGACAATACAGCAGATGATCAACGGAAAGGCAACGTTAGAAGTCGTTGAATAACTATAATCTGTGATATCTATTTTTATCCTCAAGGTCATTATATGGACGTATTCTGAACAACATTGGCTTGAACTTTTTTCCACTAATCGGTATTTTGAATAATCACATCAGGTCTTTACAGCACTGATCTGATTGGCCAAAAGACCAATTACTGAAAAAAAAGATCAGAATTGGGCTGCCTGTGTGAACGCAGTCCTTTTCCCAGAAGGTGATTCTGACATACACAACAACCAATTTTACATTTGTTTTATATTTCATCATGCTATGGTACAATCACACGTGTGTGTTTTTGAGACTCTTCATTCCCAATTGTGAACATCTGTCTTCTCTCTGTTTCTGTGGCCTTTTAAGCTTTGATTCTTTGAGCTAACTTGCGACAGAGGACTATACTACTATACTATTCTTGATTACACTAGAGCCCAGTGCTAGAAGGTAGCTAATAGAATAATTGACCCAGCGGGAAGAGGAAAGAGAGACTGAGAATGCCGGGTGAGATCAATCTGTCAATTAGACACCATCTCATCTAATCAAGAGGATCAGGATTAGGTGCTCTCTATCGCTCTCACACTTCACGAGGACTGGATTTTAGGGAGAGGAACTGAAGACTGGTTTCTACCCCAGCTGATAGGGTTATATTTTTAACTAACTCATAAAAGATTGAACGGAGGTGAATGTCATAGCTCACATAATAACAGATGTTTTAAATATCTTGTCAAGGCTTCAGTGTCTGTGGACAACTCAGTCATAAGCATCATCGTGATTCTTCAGCGTCTTAGAATTGAGCAATCTGCACGTATTATATTGACTTTCTGCAGCACACAACAATAAGGGAATCCTATATGGTTTGCTTGCCCCATACCCATCAAATAGTTGTTAAATTCTGCATTTATATCAATCCAAGAATAACCTTGGAGGTAAATCTATTTGATTGTATTCAGCGTGGTACTACATTGCTTGATTGGAAACTTAATTAAGCCATAAATGTCTAATTGGAGGCTTTTAATTATGATTTAACTGAAAATATTGTAGTTTGTTTGGGGAGGCATTTAATTAGGTAACTCATCTGGGGTTAATGAAAATATATGATTGAATACTGAAGTGAGACCCAGGTGGAGTGTTTCATGGGGGGTTATAATATACAGGGATGAAGTCTGTCAACAACTTCAGCTGGAAAGGCTAGAGTTATTACAGTCGTAGCCTAATACACAGGCCTGTTGATAACTTACTGCATATGCTACCAGCATTTGATTAATATTGATTGAAACATGTAAGATGTATGTTTTCTTATGCCAAAGACATGTTTGCCAAGCCTTTTAGCTTTAGTTTGGACACTTAATCACAGTGATTTGGTTTCCGTCTGGGTTTCCATGATTAAAATCCCCTCATATCTACAAATCATTGAACTAAAGCAAAAAGAATGCCACATCGGGTTAGAAGAAACATTTGCACAACTTATTTTACAAGACACGTGAACATATGTGCCTGTTGTTAAGATCTGCTAATCCTGCGACGTGTGCATTTGGTGGATATTTTAATGAATTTACAGGCAACAGACTGCTGAACACAGAAGAACAGGTTGCTATCTAATATGCTTTGCAAATGAGCTTACCTGAATTTGGAATGGGAAAATATTCTGCTCAAAGTAAACATATTGCGACATGATTCGCTCCCAAGAGAGACACAGAGAGTGACAGCAGAGGGTGTTGGAATGCCGCGTCTTTATGGAGTTTGCCTATCCATTATACCTTCACATTAGAATAACTTAACGTTGAGTAGCATGTTTTCACCAACTTACAAACATATTTCCCAGACAAGTCATTGATCATGGGATCTGGGTTGAGTGTAAGCAGCGAGGCACAGTAGGCCCAACATTTGTTTTCATCCTTGTAACCGTGTCCTCTGGGAAACACGCGCCACCTGTTCTTGCAACTGGAAATGAACAAGATGAGATGTGGCAAAACTGTGTACCCGAAGATCTTCCATGCGAGTTCAAGTGGCGATGAAGAACATCAACTTCAAATCAAATTATGAGCCGTCATGACGCACTTGCTACACCATGGAGATTGATGAAGCTTCGTGGGAATTTTGAAGGGAGGCTGTATTGCACATTCAAAGGAAGTGAGTTACACATTAGTATTTAAAGGTTTTCAAGATGGCACTCGTCCCATTCCCCGTTCACATGTGTAGCCCGATCTCACTTTATACATGACACTGTGATCAATGACAGTCACACAACCCTGCTCCTGAATGTCCAGTGCCTTTGACACATGCTCTGACATTGTGCGCGTCATTTAGCACAATATGCCACGATATGCTCTATATTTCAAGCTTGTTCCTCTAGCATTTTCCAAGGTTTCCTCAATTGAAGTGAACGCCGCTGTGGGCAAGGAGGGATTTTGTTATCCGTTTGCGGTTTTTGACTGTGCTGGAACTCTGAGGAACATATGACGTGTGGAGCCTGTCCTGATGGCTGCCCACCATGATCTGTTTCTTTTCTCTCTCGCAATGATGCATGGCAGAGTCACAGTTCAGCTCTCGGTCCCCATTCAGCAGGGGAGGACACCATAGCCCGGGCAGAATGAATGACAATGAGCAGAATGAGCAACAGCAATAGGCCCTGACCATATAGTATTCAAACACTTCACTCCTTCCCCGCTTTACTGTCTTCCTGATTACAGATATGGAGGAACTATAGGAAGCTTTGGTTGACTGGTTTGGCTGGATCGATAGTAGGAGGCTAAGGGAGAATGGATGGGGGAAGGAAAACGAAGGAAGGAAGGAGCAAGGAAGGAGGGAAGGAAGGACGGAATTGCATCTACTCCAGGTTGAAACCTTATTAGACAATCCTGTTTGATCCTAATGGATGCAAGTATAACAACCTTATCTAAAATGCCCCTTCACACAAAAGGCAAGAACACCACAGCTTGGTTATATCATAGTCCGTTATCATTGCAACCATAAAGGGTGAGAAATGAAAGTCTCACACAGCTCTTTAAAGCCCACATAACATAGGAGTCAAATATTTTTCCTCTCTTTTCTTTTCTCAGTGTTACAGTGTAAAAGGAACAGGCTCTGCATGGGTTGTGCCTTCATAACAAGCTTCCTCCGCAAAGGAGTGAGCTGCCTTCTAATGAGCCCTAGTTAAAACAGTGCACTGCCGTCTGTCAGGTTTCATCTTATATCAATGTCTTGGTAAATCTTCCTTCTCTTGCTAGAGCCTGCCATACTGCAGAGCGTTTGCAAAAATCTGTGCCCCGGGTCCCATTTCAGATGGTTCCTTTCAGGTTTGTTTCTGGGTAAAAGACTTGAAATGTCTACAATGTCCCATTTCGATTCATGGAAAGGTTTGCCTTGTTTCCGCTGGCAACTGCCCCTATCAAACACAGCATGGAGAAGCAGCATGCACGGCTTTCAATCATGTAGTTCACTTTTAAATGAGCTTTGTCTTCCTGTAACCAACGCTCTCTGTTCCTCTCATTAACTTGGTCTCTTTGTGTGCTCCCACCCAGATGAGTGGTTAAACTACATCATCTGCAACAAATAAGATCTCATCCTGACAGAAAATGGCAATTCCTGTGACTTTGAGGATCAAATAAAATGGAGGAAATGAGTGATAGATGATGAGTCACATTACGATGTAAATCTCTTGTGAATCCAATCCACTTTTTTAACAGATCTTCAGTTTTTCATGCCAAGCAGTCCCCCTTCCTCTGATCATTTGTCTGGATTGAGGGGTGGGCTGAAGGCAAGCGATATCTGCTTTTGAGGTTGGATCTGCAGGCATTAGTAAAGGGACCCATAGAACAGTGGATTTAATTTAAAATTTCCAAAGCTCTTTCAGAGGCATAAAATTAGTAGTTTGAGTTTTTATGGGAGGGGAGGGGGTAGGGTATGGAATAACACTAAGTGACTAAAGTCGCATTAAACACTATTTGAAGGTACTAGAATGACCAATGACAGCTGAATGACCTGTGTATATACAGTGAGCCGTGTTGCCTCAAAACCACAGAAATCTCAAATGAGAAGCAGTAATTCTGCACTTACAATGAAACTGTAAAAAGATGCAGTAGTTTGCTCAGTCTTCTTTGATTCTAATGAAACAAAAAAAGACAATATTTGACATTCCCTTCGATTTTTTCTGCTCACTCCCATCACTTTCAATAGAGCCTGCATATTTCCTCCGCATGGCATTTCTCATGGTGCACCCATTGTTTGCAGACGTGTCAAACCATTATGT
>NW_025754637.1:0-8848 GCF_021184085.1 Oncorhynchus gorbuscha | reverse complement strand
TCAATGATGTTGCTCTTGCTGCGGGCGATTCCCTGATCCACCTCTACGCAGACGACACCATTGTATACACTTTCGGCCCGTCATTGGACACTGTGCTATCTAACATCCAATCGAGCTTCAATGCCATACAACACTCCTTCCGTGGCCTCCAACTGCTCTTAAACGCTAGTAAAACCAAATGCATGCTTTTCAACCGATCGCTGCCTGCACCCGCATGCCCGACTAGCATCACCACACTGGATGGCTCCGACCTTGAATATGTGGACACCTATAAGTACCTAGGTGTCTGGCTAGACTGCAAACTCTCCTTCCAGACCCATATCTGTCATGTTTGTCATTTATTATCATGTCTTGTCCCTGTGCTCCCCATTCTATTCGTTTCCCTCTGCTGGTCTTATTTGGTTCTTTCCCTCTTTCTATCCCTCTCTCTCCCCCTCCCTCTCTCACTCTCTCGCTCTCTCTTCTCTCTATCGTTCCGTTCCTGCTCCCAGCTGTTCCTATTCCCCTAATCATCATTTAGTCTTCCCACACCTGTTCCCGATCCTTTCCCCTGATTAGAGTCCCTATTTATTCCTTTGTGTTCCGTTCCTGTCCCGTCGGTTCCTTGTTTAGTATTCACCATGCTGTGATTGCGTTTCGCCCTGTCCTGTCGTGTTTTTGCTGTGATTGTGTATCGCCCTGTCCTGTCGTGTTTTTTGCCTTCATCAGATGCTGCGTGTGAGCAGGTGTCTCTGTCAACTACGGCCTGCGCCTACCCGAAAGCGACCTGCAGTCTGTGGCCGCTTCTCCTGTTATTCCCCCTCTACAGACTAGAGGATTTCTGTTATTCCCTGTTTGGACTTGAATAAACTCTGTTTCTGTTAAGTCGCTTTTGGGTCCTCTTTCACCTGCATGACAATATCAAACATCTCCAATCGAAAATCAAATCAAGAATCGGCTTTCTATTCCGCAACAAAGCCTCCTTCACTCACGCTGCCAAGCTTACCCTAGTAAAACTGACTATCCTACCGATCCTCGACTTCGGCGACGTCATCTACAAAATTGCTTCCAACACTCTACTCAGCAAACTGGATGCAGTCTATCACAGTGCCATCCGTTTTGTCACTAAAGCACCTTATACTACCCACCACTGCGACTTGTATGCTCTAGTCGGCTGGCCCTCGCTACATATTCGTCGCCAGACCCACTGGCTTCAGGTCATCTACAAGGCCATGCTAGGCAAAGCTCCGCCTTATCTCAGCTCACTGGTCACGATGGCAACACCCATCCGTAGCACGCGCTCCAGCAGGTGTATCTCATTGATCATCCCTAAAGCCAACACCTCATTCGGCCGCCTTTCGTTCCAGTACTCTGCTGCCTGTGACTGGAACGAATTGCAAAAATCGCTGAAGTTGGAGACTTTTATCTTCCTCACCAACTTCAAACATCAGCTAGCTGAGCAGCTAACCGATCGTTGCAGCTGTACATAATCTATTGGTAAATAGCACACCCATTTTCACCTACCTCATCCCCACAGTTTTTATTTATTTACTTTTCTGCTCTTTTGCACACCAATATCTCTACCTGTACATGATCATTTATCACTCCAGTGTTAATCTGCAATATTGTAATTATTCGCCTACCTCCTCATGCCTTTTGCACACATTGTATATAGACTCCCCTTTTTTTCTCTGTGTTATTATATATATATATGCCATTTAGCAGACGCTTTTATCCAAAGCGACTTACAGTCATGTGTGCATACATTCTACGTATGGGTGGTCCCGGGAATCGAACCCACTACCCTGGCGTTACAAGCGCCATGCTCTACCAACTGAGCTACAGAAGTTCTGTATTGACTTGTTAATTGTTTACTCCGTGTGTAACTCTGTGTTGTCTGTTCACACTGCTATGCTTTATCTTGGCCAGGTCGCAGTTGCAAATGAGAACCTGTTCTCAACTAGCCTACCTGGTTAAATAAAGGTGTTCTCAACTAGCCTACCTGGTTAAATAAAGGTAAAATAAAAATAAATAAATAAACTTCATTAAATTGCTCGTAGTATTACAGAGAAACTATGTGTCCCCTATGGGCATGACGTGTGTGTGTGTGTCCTGTGTGTGTGTGTGTGTGTGTGTGTGTGTGTGTGTGTGTGTGTGTGTGTGTGTGTGTGTGTGTGTGTGTGTGTGTGTGTGTGTGTGTGTGTGTGTGTGTGTGTGTGTGTGTGTGTGTGTGTGTGTGTGTGTGTGTGTGTGTGTGTGTGTATTGTAGTAGTTGTAAGACTCATAACTCCCAACTGCAGAGTGATTATCACAGTTTAAAGGAGATGGATCTCCCATGAGCCCTGCTGTTTATTGGCTTTAATTACAAGACTAATTACCCACACACACACACAGAGCTCTTTAGTATAAGGTCTGATTACCATCTTGGTGAGACGAGTCACGTATAGAGAAGGGAGGAAAATATCAGCTGGATTTAAATGTCCTCCATCTTGAGGAAACATCCATAAACTTCCTGTCGAACGAGGAACGAGGAGAGCTCGATTTGTTGTTTTTGGAAAGTTTGTTGTTTTAGGAAGTTTTGAAAGTATATTGGAAAAGTTGAATTGCGAGCTACCTTTTGATTTGGATCCAGCGGCGTGGTTGGCATCAGTTGGACGCTACTATCTATCTAGAGGTCCTGCCGACTGAGGCCGGGTCTGAGGAGCTGTTTGGCCTAGCTGCTAGCTAGCTGCCTATCAGGCTAGCAGGGTTTTCTTGAGGGCTTGAATGCATCTCCCAACGCAGTTAGCCATTGTGTCCAGGGACCGCAGATTGTCCCGGGCTTGTGGTTGTCTAGATCTATGCTGTTTGCTGCTGTTTTCATTCTTCCCTGCGACCTGTCCTGTCTGAAACAGAGAGGAGTAAAAGAGTAACCTGTCCTGTCTGGAACTGAGAGGAGTAACAGAGTAACCTGTCCTGTCTGTAACTGAGAGGAGAGGAGTAACCTGTCCTGTCTGTAACTGAGAGGGGTAACAGAGTAACATGTCCTGTCTGGAACTGAGAGGGGTAACAGAGTAACCTGTCCTGTCTGGAACTGAGAGGGGTAACAGAGTAACCTGTCCTGTCTGGAACTGAGAGGAGAGGAGTAACCTGTCCTGTCTGGAACTGAGAGGGGTAACAGAGTAACCTGTCCTGTCTGGAACTGAGAGGAGTAACAGAGTAACCTGTCCTGTCTGGAACTGAGAGGGGTAACAGAGTAACCTGTCCTGTCTGGAACTGAGAGGAGAGGAGTAACCTATCCTGTCTGGAACTGAGAGGAGTAACAGTATAACCTGTCCTGTCTGGAACTGAGAGGAGTAACAGAGTAACCTGTCCTGTCTGGAACTGAGAGGAGTAACAGAGTAACCTGTCCTGTCTGGAACTGAGAGGAGAGGGGTAACCTGTCCTGTCTGGAACTGAGAGGGAGGAGTAACAGAGGAGTAACCTGTCCTGTCTGGAACTGAGATGAGTAACCTGTCCTGTCTGGAACTGAGAGGAGTAACAGAGTAACCTGTCCTGTCTGGAACTGAGATGAGTAACTTGTCCTGTCTGGAACTGAGAGGAGTAACAGAGTAACCTGTCCTGTCTGGAACTGAGAGGAGAGGGTTAACCTGTCCTGTCTGGAACTGAGAGGAGAGGGTTAACCTGTCCTGTCTGGAACTGAGAGGAGAGGGTTAACCTGTCCTGTCTGGAACTGAGAGGGGTAACAGAGTAACCTGTCCTGTCTGGAACTGAGGGGAGAGGGTTAACCTGTCCTGTCTGGAACTGAGAGGGGTAACAGAGTAACCTGTCCTGTCTGGAACTGAGAGGAGAGGAGTAACCTGTCCTGTCTGGAACTGAGAGGAGTAACAGAGTAACCTGTCCTGTCTGGAACTGAGAGGAGTAACCTGTCCTGTCTGGAACTGAGAGGAGTAACAGAGTAACCTGTCCTGTCTGGAACTGAGAGGAGTAACAGAGTAACCTGTCCTGTCTGGAACTGAGAGGGGTAACAGAGTAACCTGTCCTGTCTGGAACTGAGAGGAGTAACAGAGTAACCTGTCCTGTCTGGAACTGAGAGGAGTAACAGAGTAACCTGTCCTGTCTGGAACTGAGAGGAGTAACAGAGTAACCTGTCCTGTCTGGAACTGAGAGGGGAGGAGTAACAGAGTAACCTGTCCTGTCTGGAACTGAGAGGAGTAACAGAGTAACCTGTCCTGTCTGGAACTGAGAGGAGTAACAGAGTAACCTGTCCTGTCTGGAACTGAGAGGAGAGGGGTAACCTGTCCTGTCTGGAACTGAGAGGGTAACAGAGTAACCTGTCCTGTCTGGAACTGAGAGGGAGTAACAGAGTAACCTGTCCTGTCTGGAACTGAGAGGAGTAACAGAGTAACCTGTCCTGTCTGGAACTGAGAGGAGTAACAGTATAACCTGTCCTGTCTGGAACTGAGAGGAGAGGAGTAACCTGTCCTGTCTGGAACTGAGAGGAGAGGAGTAACCTGTCCTGTCTGGAACTGAGAGGGGTAACCTGTCCTGTCTGGAACTGAGAGGGGTAACAGAGTAACCTGTCCTGTCTGGAACTGAGATGAGTAACAGAGTAACCTGTCCTGTCTGGAACTGAGAGGAGAGGGGTAACAGAGTAACCTGTCCTGTCTGGAACTGAGAGGAGTAACAGAGTAACCTGTCCTGTCTGGAACTGAGAGGGGTAACAGAGTAACCTGTCCTGTCTGGAACTGAGAGGAGTAACAGAGTAACCTACGTTGTTACCATGACAACGACCAAAGCCGGCGGGAGTATCCTTGAGGACAGCGTTGTCTCTCTATCACAGGCGAAGGATATTTTAAACAAACAAAAAGAGTTGTACAAGCAGTTGTTACAACAACAAAATACTGTAGCTTCAAGTGTTTTGTCCAAACTAATAAAAGACACAGTACGACCAGAGAGGACCTGAAGAACAGTTTGCAGTTCTCCCAGGTGTTTTGTCCAAACTAATAAAAGAATGTACAACCCGACCAGAGAGGACCAGGACCTGAAGCACAGTTTGCAGTTCTCCCAGGATCAGCTTGATGAGTTTAAACAGGAGAACGGCTGGATGAAAGCGATCTGTAAAGTCATTGAGAGAGGACATCAGTTCTGTGTGTGAATCCAGTTGAACAATGACCAGGAAATCAGATTATCTCCAGGTACAATGAAGGCAGAACAACATGGTTGTGGACAGAAACACAGAATCTCCACATGAGACCTGGACGGAGTCTGAGGACAAAGTGAGGGAAATGGACCACAGGAAGATTAAGGTGGACAGCGGCCACAGGACTGGAAAACCCACCGCCGGCCCAGGTGACAGACCCAGGTGACAGGCCCAGGTGGCAGGCCCAGGTGGCAGGCCCAGGTGACAGGCCCAGGTGGCAGGCCCAGGTGGCAGGCCCAGGTGACAGGCCCAGGTGGCAGGCCCAGGTGACAGGCCCAGGTGACAGGCCCAGGTGGCAGGCCCAGGTGACAGGCCCAGGTGGCAGGCCCAGGTGGCAGGCCCAGGTGGCAGGCCCAGGTGGCAGGCCCAGGTGACAGGCCCAGGCCGATAGTGGTCAAGTTCTTGAGGTTCAAGGACATGGTAGCTGTTCTGGAAAAAGCCAAGAACGTTAGAGGAACGTACAGTGCATTCAGAAAAGATTTTTTTTAAATACACTTTTTCCACATTTTTTGGCATTACAGCCTTATTCTAAAATGGATTAAATAATTGTTCCCCCTCATCAATCTACACACAACACTCCATAATGACATCACAATACCCCATAATGACATCACAATACCCCCTAATGACATCACAATACCCCATAATGACATCACAATACCCCATAATGACATCACAATACCCATAATGACATCACAACACCCCATAATGACATCACACTACCCCATAATGACATCACAATACCCCATAATGACATCACAATACCCCATAATGACATCAAAATACCCCCTAATGACATCACAATACCCCATAATGACATCACAATACCCAATAATGACACCACAATACCCCATAATGACATCACAATACTGCATAATGACAACACAATACCCCATAATGACATCACAATACCCCCTAATGACATCACAATACCCCATAATGACATCACAATACCCCATAACAATACCCCTAATGACATCCACAATGCCCATAATGACAATACCCCCTAATGACATCACAATACCCATAATGACATCACAATACCCCATAATGACATCACAATACCCAATAATGACATCACAATACCCCATAATGACATCACAATACCCCATAATGACATCACAATACCCAATAATGACATCACAATACCCCATAATGACATCACAATACCCCATAATGACATCACAATACCCCATGATGACATCACAATACCCCATAATGACATCACAATACCTGACATCACATCCCCATAATGACATCACAATACCCCATAATGACATCACAATACCCCATAATGACATCACAATACCCCATAATGACAAAGAACTCTAGGTTTTTTAGAAATGCTTTCAAATAAATAAAAATCTGGTTAATTCTGAAGAGGAAAATATCAGCTGGATTGAAATGTCCTCCATCTTGGGGAAACATCCTTCATGTGGTCAATTCTGAAGAGGAAAACTGAACAGTAACGACGTACTACATGAGAAGACATCTTGTTCAATTCAACACTCTTGGGATGAATCCCAAATAGCACCCTATTCCCCCCAGAGGGTCCTGTTCAAAAGTAGTACACTAGATAGAGAAGAACAGGGTGCCATTGGGTCTTCTCAGCTCTTCCCCTCAGCTCAGTACTGTTCCATATGGGCGGAATGCCTTATTCATCAGATAGTGGGTTGAAAGGAGGGCTCCGCACCCTTCCTGTTGACCGCTTGGGAACAGTGAGACAATGTGGGGATATGAGTCCCTCTGGTACGGTTGGACACACAGTGGGAGACTGGCTGTGGCCAGAATGAACCTCTTCAAAAGACATCCCTAACTACGTCCAAAATGGCACCCTATTCCCGATCTAAGTGCACTACTTTTATCAGGGCCCCTGGTTAAAAGTAGTGCACTGGAATAAATAAATTCCAAACAGCCCCTGAATGTCTCCCTACACTGTGGAGGTCAGAACAACAATAGCATCAGGCTCTTTCTCCTATTTAGGACGTTTTAGACTTCAGCAGATTAAAACAGAGGTTTCGGGACTTTTGTCTGTTGACAAATTCTTATTTTCAATGACGGCCAAGAACAGTGGGTTAACTGCCTGTTCAGGGCAGAACTACAGATTTGTACCTTGTCAGCTCAGGGTTTTGAACTTGCAACCTTCCGGTTACTAGTCCAATGCTCTAACCACTAGGCTACCCTGCCGCCTCCTCAAACCACTAGGAACCTGCCTCCCCCCTCTAGCACTAGGCTACCTGCCACCCCCTCCTCAAACCACTAGGCTACCTGCCTCCCCCTCTAACCACTAGGCTACCTGCCTCCCCCTCTAACCACTAGGCTACCTGCCTCTCCCTAACCACTAGGCTACCTGCCTCCCCCTCTAACCACTAGGCTACCTGCCTCTCCCTAACCACTAGGCTACCTGCCACCCCCCCGCCCCTAACCACTAGGCTACATGCCCCCTAACCACTAGGCTGCCTGCCTCCTCCTCTAACCACTAGGCTACCTGCCTCCTCCTCTAACCACTGGGCTACCCCTGCCTCCCCCCTCTAACCACTAAGCTACCTGCCTCCCCCTCTAACCACTAGGCTACCTGCCACCCCCCTGTAACCACTAGACTACCTAATAATAATAATAATATATGCCATTTAGCAGACGCTTTTATCCAAAAGCGACTTACAGTCATGTGTGCATACATTCTATGTATGGGTGGTCCCGAGGATCGAACCCACTACCCTGGCGTTACAGCGCCATGCTCCACTAATGATAGAATTATAGAACCAACTCACTGATCTCTACTGTCTCTAATGCTCCCCCTGTCTCTAACCCACTCACTGACTCTACCTGCCCCAACAGAACTCACCCCTGTCTTAATGATAGAGGCCCAACAGAACTCACTGTTCTCTACTGTCTCTAATGATAGAGGCCCAACAGAACTCCACTGATCTCTACTGTCTCTAATGACAGAGGCCCAACAGAACTTCCTGATCTCTGTCTCTAATGACAGAGGCCCAACAGAACTCTACTGTCTCTAATGACAGAGGCCCAACAGAACTCACTGATCTCTACTGTCTCTAATGACAGAGGCCCAACAAGGCCTCAGATCTCTGTCTCTAATGACCCCAACAGAACTCACTGATCTCTACTGTCTCTAATGACAGAGGCCCAACAGAACTCACTGATCTCTGTCTCTAATGACAGAGGCCCAACAGAACTCACTGATCTCTGTCTCTACTGTCTCTATGATAGAGGCCCAACAGAACTCACTGTTCTCTACCTGTCTCTAATGACAGAGGCCCAGCTCACTGAACTGTCACTGACAGAGGCCCAACACAGCACAGAACTTACTCTACTGTCTCTAATGACAGAGGCCCAACAGAATAACTCACTGATCTCTACTGTCTCTAATGACAGAGGCCCAACAGAACTCACTGATCTCTACTGTCTCTAATGACAGAGGCCCAACAGAACTCACTGATCTAACTACTGTTCTCTACTGTCTCTAATGACAGAGGCCCAACAGAACTCACTGATCTCTACTGTCTCTAATGACAGAGGCCCAACAGAACTCACTGATCTCTACTGTTCTCTGTCTCCTAATGACAGAGGCCCAACAGAACTCACTGATCTCTACTGTCTCTAATGACAGAGGCCCAACAGAACTTACTGTTCTCTACTGTCTCTAATGACAGAGGCCCAACAGAA
>NW_025754636.1:0-8849 GCF_021184085.1 Oncorhynchus gorbuscha | reverse complement strand
TATAATCTGCCAGACAGTATATTCTGCCAGACTGTATAATCTGCCAGACAGTATAATCTGCCAGACAGTATATTCTGCCAGACAGTATATTCTGCCAGACAGTATAATCTGCCAGACAGTATAATCTGCCAGACAGTATAATCTGCCATATATTGAATAGCTGAACATAACATTTGCACCTAATTAAAATAGTGATTACTTGGAGAGAGAGAGAAAATAAAAGTGTTTACCTCTGCAGTATCCTGGTCTGTTATGAGCTCAGCCTGGTGAGAGGAGGGGATCTGTAGGTCGGAATGATCCCGACTGTGGAAGAGTTTCTCTGCATCAGTGGAGCCAATGCTGGTCAACAACAATACATTTATCAGCTGGAGTAAAATCAGCATCGTGGTTTGTTGCGGTGTGTCTTTGACACGGGTCAGTTTTGACGAGGGGAAGAGAGAGAGAGATAATGACCCACTGAAGTCCTCAACCAAAATGTAAAAGGCTCTTTTCCAAAGTCACGCCCTTTAAAACGTGACACACTTTGAAGTTTTACAGAGTATCGACACTTCAATAAAGTAGACCTATAGAGATGGCCTATGACTCGCAATGCGCACTCAGCTGCGAAAGGTAAACAAACACCTCTAAATAAAGCGGCTGCTAAATTAAAATGTCGGCCAAAGGTGTGACTAACGCTTCCCTGGTTACTAATGGATACTGGTTACTAATGGATACGGAGCGGTCTTAACGGTTGGCTTTTCATCCCGGACAGTAAAGGGCGGGAAAACAGCCACGCGACTCCCGCCCAGGAAGGAACACACCTGTTTGGAACGCATAGCGCGCGTCTCTCCCCCTCAGCTGGATTTATTCCGTTTTTGTTTTAAAACGGCCATAAATAAAAATCAATAAATCACCATTTCAACATATTGTTATAGCTGTGCACTAATTGTTCACTATTTAATTTTTTATAATTAAATTAATCTTGTTCAATTCTCAATGTTCACTATTTCATTTTTTATAATTAAATTAATCTTTTTCAATTCTCAAAGTATGCTCATTTTTTTTTTAAATATATATTTTATTTATTTATTTAACCTTTATTTAACTAGGCAAGTCAGAATAAATGATTATATATAATGAAGGCCTACCTGGGAACAGTGGAGTTAACTGCCTTGTTCAGGGGCAGAAGGACAGATTTTCACATTTACATTTACATTTAAGTCATTCACCTTGACAGCTCGGGGATTCGACACTAACCACTAGGCTACCTGCCTAGTGTGGCACAATAAAATAATTGTCTCAATGTTTTTACCGTCAAAACAATACTTCTATCAGCTCAGTGTATTCACAAGTTTATAAGAGCATGATTTGATACATTCAGTGTCAACAAATAGGCATAAATCCTTACAATATCTCTGTGGTGCAGGTGCACAACAACACATGACAATATAATAAATATACAGATGGTTATCCGCGATCAAAATAGCACATAAAACCCCACAACTAATAGAAAATACTTCACAGAGATAAATAAATCACAAACAATGCAATACCACAATCCTTTTTTTCACAGAGACTGAATGAGAACGTGATGGGGGACGGATCAAGTTTTTCGGGTTGGTTTGCGGGTCCGTCTCGTCAAGTCTGTCACTGTAAAGCCTTTGCTATCCCTGCGGCGAGGTGCTCAGCTGTAGGTTTGTCTGCTGAGCAGCTGACCGAGAGCCCCTCTGCCGCCATGGCCTCCGCTGTGGTGGGTCCTATGGCCGCAAACTGGAAGACCAAACAACACAACATTTTAAAGTTCAATTGTATTGGCAGTATCCACAAGCTCAATGAAGATATCCACAGTCACATCGGAAACACGTTCTCACCTTTATCTGCACGAGTTGTTCACCTGACAGTCTCCTCACCGTTTCCAAACTGAACCTGACTCCCGACGGGCTGAAGAAAGCAATGCCGTCTGGAACACCCTGCGTGTGGGCGGAGCCCAAACCATGACGATTAGTGTATGAATGTTTCTGATCGATAACAACAACACAACAGGTGATGGGGAGGCAGGGTAGCCTAGTGGTTAGAGTGTAGAGGAGGCAGGGTAGCCTAGTGGTTAGAGTGTAGAGGCGGCAGGGTAGCCTAGTGGTTACAGTGTAGAGGAGGCAGGGTAGCCTAGTGGTTAGAGTGTAGAGGTGGTAGGGTAGCCTAGTGGTTAGAGTGTAGAGGAGGCAGGGTAGCCTAGTGGTTAGAGTGTAGAGGAGGCAGGGTAGCCTAGTGGTTAGTGTGTAGAGGTGGCAGGGTAGTCTAGTGGTTAGAGTGTAGAGGTGGCAGGGTAGCCTAGTGGTTAGAGTGTAGAGGGGGCAGGGTAGCCTAGTGGTTAGAGTGTAGAGGTGGCAGGGTAGCCTAGTGGTTAGAGTGTAGAGGCGGCAGGGTAGCCTAGTGGTTAGAGTGTAGAGGCGGCAGGGTAGCCTAGTGGTTAGAGTGTAGAGGCGGCAGGGTAGCCTAGGTGTTGAGTAGAGGTGGTAGGGCAGTCTAGTGGTTAGAGGTAGAGGCTGCAGTGGGTAGCCCAGGGTGGTTAGAGTGTAGAGGTGGCAGGGCAGCCTAGTGGTTAGAGTGCAGAGGTGGCAGGGTAGCCTAGTGGTTAGAGGTAGAGGAGGACAGGGCAGCCTAGCGGTTAGAGTGCAGAGGAGGCAGGCAGCCTAGTGGTTAGAGTGTAGAGGAGGCAGGTAGCCTATGGTTAGAGTGCAGAGGAGGCAGGGTAGCCTAGTGGTTAGAGTGCAGAGGCTGCATGGGCAGCCCAGCGGTAATGAGTGCAGAGGCGCAGGGCAGCCTCCAGCGGTTAGAGTGCAGAGGCGGCAGCCCAGTGGTTAGAGTGTGTAGAGGAGGCAGGGTAGCCTAGTGGTTAGAGTGTAGAGGTGGCAGGGTAGCCTAGTGGTTAGGAGGTAGAGGCGGCAGGGCAGCCCAGCGGTTAGAGTGCAGAGGAGGCAGAGCCCAGCGGCCAGAGTGCAGAGGTGGCAGGGTATCTAGTGGTTAGAGTGTAGAGGTGGTAGGGTAGCCCAGTGGTTAGAGTGTAGAGGCTGTGGCAGCCTTAGTGGTTAGAGTGCAGAGGAGGCAGGGCAGCAGCCTCCAGTGGTTAGAGTGTGGAGGCGCAGTGGGCAGCCCAGCGGCCAGAGTGCAGAGGTGGCAGGGCAGCCCAGCGGTTAAGAGTGTAGAGGAGGCAGGTAGCCTACTGGTTAGGAGTGTAGGCGGCAGGGTAGCTTAGTGGTTAGAGCGACTAGTAATCCGGAAGGTTGCAAGTTCAAACCCCGAGCCGACAAGGCAATAAATCTGCCGTTTCTGCCCCCTGAACAAGGAAGTTAACCCCATTGTTCCTAGGCCGTCTGAAAATAAACATTTGTTCTTAAAACTGACTTGCCTAGTTAAATAAAGGTCAAATAAATAAAATAAAACAACATGGGATATGTGTTTTGAGGGGAAAGTCAGGTTAGTGGATGCTTCCTGTACCTGCTGTGTAAAATGGTTGCTCAGGTTCTTCTCCAGGTCTGGATGTTGAGCTGTCTGATAAACCATCAGTGCGTCTAGAGGAACTCCTTAACAACAAAAACAAAGTCACCTAATGGTATTAGATACCACCTTGTAAATAATACAGAGTATTCATGCGAGTATTAAAAATATATAGGAGTTATAATAGAGGAACTTACCGTTTCCCTCAAAGCAGTAGGTAAAACTTCTCTTTTAATGGAACCACAGGAAAAGAAGAGGTAATATATTGGCATCCTCTCCTATATCAAGCCAGAATGTAGGTCTAGTTAGAGAAGAGGTAATATATTGGCATCCTCTCCTATATCAGAATGTAGGTCTAGTTAGAGAAGAGGTAATATATTGGCATCCTCTCCTATATCAAGCCAGAATGTAGGTCAAGTTAGAGAAGAGGTAATATATTGGCATCCTCTCCTATATCAAGCCAGAAGGTAGGTCTAGTTAGAGAAGAGGTAATATATTGGCATCCTCTCCTATATCAAGCCAGAAGGTAGGTCTAGTTAGCTAGCTCAATATAAAACACAACATGAAACATTTTCAAAGATTTTGCTGAGTTACAGTTCATATAACGAAAACAGTTCATATTAAATACATTCATTTATGGATTTGTGACTGTTCCACTGGATGTCATAAGGTGAATGCACCAATTTGTAAGTCGCTCTGGATAAGAGCGTCTGCTAAATGACTTAAATGTAAATGTAAATGATTTCACATGACTGGGAATATAGATATGCATCTGTTGGTCAAGCAGATACCTTAAACAAAAAGGTAGGGGTGTGGATCAGAAAACCAGTCAGTATCTGTGTCGACCACCATTTGCCTCATGCAGTGCAACACATCTGCGTCGCATTGAGTTGATCAGGCTGTTGATTGTGGCCTGTGGAATGTCGTTGTCCCACTCCTCTTCAATGGCTGTGAGAAGTTGCTGGATATTTGTGGGAACTGGAACCACGGCGTCGTACACAACGATCCAGAGCATCCCAAACATGCTCAGTGGGTGTCATGTCTGGCGAGTTGCGACATGGGGCTGTATATTATCATGTGATGGCGGCGGACCAATGGCACAACAATGGGCCTCAGGATCTCGTCACAGTACACTCTGTGTATTCAAATTGCACTGATAAAAATGCAATTGTGTCCGTAGTTTATGCCTGCCCGTACAGTCACCCCAACGCCACCATGGGGCACTCTGTCCACAAAGTTGACATCAGCAAACTGCTCGCTCACACAACGCTGTCTGCCATCTGCCCGGTACAGTTGAAACCAGGATTCATCCGCGAAGAGAACACTTCTCCAGCGTGCCAGTGGCTATCGAATGTGAGCATTTTCCCACTGAAGTCGGTTACGACGCCAAACTGCAGTCAGGACAAGACCCCGGTGAGGACAACGAGCATGCAGATGAGCTTGTGAGGCCGGTTGGACGTACTGCCAAATTCTCCAAAATAACACTGGAGGCGGCTTATGGTAGAGAAATTAACATTCAATTATCTGGCAACAGCTCTGGTGGACATTCCTGCAGTCAGTATGCCAATTGAACTCTCCCTCAAAACTTGAGACATCTGTGGTATTGTGCCGTGTGACAAAACTGGGTTATCGTGGCAACGGAGAAATGTTCACTAACGGGATGTAAACAAATATTTTAGTTCAGGGTAGTTGCGTTTAAAAAAGGTAAATGACTGTCGTACGTTCATGGATGAGGCGCGAGAGAACGTCTGCAGTCCCAGTGTCCTCTCCCAGGGGAACCAGACCTAGGTTTTCCACTACGGAAGAAATACAGACAACTGATTACTGAAATATAATACCAAACAGAAACCTACTTTTCATCTAATGACATTAATACATGTAGTAGTTTATGGTATTAATACAGTAGTAGTTTATGGTATTAATACAGTAGTAGTTTATGACATTAATACAGTAGTAGTTTATGGTATTAATACAGTAGTAGTTTATGGTATTAATACAGTAGTAGTTTATGGTATTAATACAGTAGTAGTTTATGGTATTAATAATAGTAGTAGTTTATAGTATTTATGGCATTAATACAGTAGTAGTTTACGGTATTAATACAGTAGTAGTTTATGGTATTAATACAGTAGTAGTTTATGGTATTAATACAGTAGTAGTTTATGGTATTAATACAGTAGTAGTTTATGGTATTAATACAGTAGTAGTTTATGGCATTAATACAGTAGTAGTTTATGGTATTAATACAGTATTAATTAATACAGTAGTAGTTTATGGTATTAATACAGTAGTAGTTTATGGTATTAATACAGTAGTAGTTTATAGTATTAATACAGTAGTAGTTTATAGTATTAATACAGTAGTTATGGTATTAATACAGTAGTAGTTTATAGTATTAATACAGTAGTAGTTTATAGTATTAATACAGTAGTAGTTTATGGTATTAATACAGTAGTAGTTTATGGTATTAATACAGTAGTAGTTTATGGCATTAATACAGTAGTAGTTTATTTTTTTTTTTAGTAGTTTATGGTATTAATACAGTAGTTAGTTTAATACAGTAGTAGTTTATAGTATTAATACAGTAGTAGTTTATAGTATTAATACAGTAGTAGTTTATGGTATTAATACAGTAGTAGTTTATAGTATTAATACAGTAGTAGTTTATGGTTTGGCATTAATACAGTAATTTATGGTATTAATACAGTAGTAGTTTATGGTATTAATACAGTAGTAGTTTATAGTATTAATACAGTAGTAGTTTATAGTATTAATACAGTAGTAGTTTAGTATTAATACAGGTATTAATATTAATACAGTAGTAGTTTATGGTATTAATACAGTAGTAGTTTATGGTATTAATACAGTAGTAGTTTATGGTATTAATACAGTAGTAGTTTATGGTATTAATACAGTAGTAGTTTATGGTATTAATTTATGGTATTAATACAGTAGTAGTTTATAGTATTAATACAGTAGTAGTTTATGGTATTAATACAGTAGTAGTTTATGGTATTAATACAGTAGTAGTTTATAGTATTAATACAGTAGTAGTTTATGGTATTAATACAGTAGTAGTTTATGGTATTAATACAGTAGTAGTTTATAGTATTAATACAGTAGTAGTTTATAGTATTAATACAGTAGTAGTTTATGGTATTAATACAGTAGTAGTTTATGGTATTAATACGGTAGTAGTTTATGGTATTAATACAATAGTAGTTTAGTTTATAGTATTAATACAGTAGTTTATGGTATTAATACAGTAGTAGTTTATGGTATTAATACAGTAGTAGTTTATAGTATTAATACAGTAGTAGTTTATGGTATTAATACAGTAGTAGTTTATGGTATTAATACAGTAGTAGTTTATAGTATTAATACAGTAGTAGTTTATAGTATTAATACAGTAGTAGTTTATAGTATTAATACAGTAGTAGTTTATAGTATTAATACAGTAGTAGTTTATAGTATTAATACAGTAGTAGTTTATGGTATTAATACAGTAGTAGTTTATGGTATTAATACAGTAGTAGTTTATAGTATTAATACAGTAGTAGTTTATAGTATTAATACAGTAGTAGTTTATGGTATTAATACAGTAGTAGTTTATGGTATTAATACAGTAGTTTTATGGTATTAATACAGTAGTAGTTTATGGTATTAATACAGTAGTAGTTTATAGTATTAATACAGTAGTAGTTTATAGTATTAATACAGTAGTAGTTTATAGTATTAATACAGTAGTAGTCACCCTAAACATTCTTATAAAGTGTTTTGGTGCAGATAACAGTTCAATACTGTCAAACTGTAACGTTTCAGCTAACAGAACAACCCTGTAGTTCCTTCCCCAATAAAATCAGAGGTAAACGGAAAAGTACAGATACCGAGAGAGTGTTGCACCTGCCACCTGCCACCTGCCACCTGCCCCCCTATAAAACACTTTGCAGCAAGACCGTCAGTAAACTGTCACTTGTGAAAGTCATTTCCAGCTGACTGGCGGCCAGTGGTAATAAACATGGTTGACACGTTCCTGTGACAGCCAGTGCCTGCCACACACACTATATCTAGTACCATCTCATTAAAGGCCACACACACTATATCTGAGTACCATCTCATTAAAGGGCCACACTATATCTAGTACCATCTCATTAAAGGCCACACACACTATATCTAGTACCATCTCATTAAAGGGCCACACACACTATATCTAGTACCATCTCATTAAAGGGCCACACACACTATATCTAGTACCATCTCATTAAAGGGCCACACACACTATATCTAGTACCATCTCATTAAAGGGCCATAAACACTATATCTAGTACCATCTCATTAAAGGGCCACACACTATATCTAGTACCATCTCATTAAAGGGCCACACACACTATATCTAGTACCATCTCATTAAAGGGCCACACACACTATATCTAGTACCATCTCATTAAAGTTTGCCAGTTGCTAGTTTATTAGGTACACCATCCCGTTCACAAAAAAAAAAAATGGTTCTTCCTATAGACAGTGATCACGTGGTGGGCTTGGCTATATGGGGCAGGCAGACATTCAAAAGACAAACATTAAGACCTGATAGCTAGTAAAACACACCTTGAAACCTGACAAACATCATCAATGGATCGACCCACTGAGAGAGCAACTCAATACTTTGATTTTCAGCGCTGTTGGATTGAACGTTAGAAAATGGGCAAAACAAGTTGCCTAGGCTACCCTGGGGTGGCAGGGTAGCCTAGTGGTTAGAGGTAGAGGTGGCAGGGTAGCCTAGTGGTTAGATTGTAGAGGTAGCCTAGTGGTTAGAGTGTAGAGGCAGAGTAGCCTAGTGGTTAGAGTGTAGAGGTGGTAGGGTAGTCTAGTGGTTAGAGTGTAGAGGCAGGGTAGCCTAGTGGTTAGATTGTAGAGGCGGCAGGGTAGCCTAGTGGTTAGAGTGTAGAGGAGGCAGGGTAGCCTAGTGGTTAGATTGTAGAGGCGGCAGGGTAGCCTAGTGGTTAGAGTGTAGAGGAGGCAGGGTAGCCTAGTGGTTAGAGTGTAGAGGTGGCAGGGTAGCCTAGTGGTTAAAGTGTAGAGGTGGCAGGGTAGCCTAGTGGTTAGAGTGTAGAGGCGGCAGGGTAGCCTAGTGGTTAGAGTGTAGAGGCGGCAGGGTAGCCTAGTGGTTAGAGTGTAGAGGCGGCAGGGTAGCCTAGTGGTTAGAGTGTAGAGGAGGTAGGTAGCCTAGTGGTTAGAGTGTAGAGGTGGCAGGGTAGTCTAGTGGTTAGAGTGTAGAGGTGGCAGGGTAGTCTAGTGGTTAGAGTGTAGAGGTGGCAGGGTAGCCTAGTGGTTAGAGTGTAGAGGCGGCAGGGTAGCCTAGTGGTTAGAGTGTAGAG
>NW_025754635.1:0-8851 GCF_021184085.1 Oncorhynchus gorbuscha | reverse complement strand
TTTAATAATGGATTTAATGGTGCTCCGTGGGATGTTCAAAGTTTCTGATATTTTTATAACCCAACCCTGATCCGTATTTAGGATAGTTATTGATTAAAATGTTATGAAGGAGTTGAATTTGATCAATAATAGGTGCTTGAATATTCGAACAAATAAAATGGGTTTCTACCGGGGGTATTAACCAGGAGATCGATAAAAGGAAGCAGGTCCGAAATTGACCTGAGGTAAGGGGCACTACCATCAAATAAACTAGAGCTTAATAAAGCCTGGTTTTGCAAGCCAAGGATTATTAAGGAGTGATATAGTATGCATTGGAGAATTAGGACGCTTGTTCCGTACAAATAGGATGGCCAATAATTCAATAAACATACCTAAATAAAGTTTTTACCTAATAGTCTATCTATATATGGGAAGCTGACTGCGGAATGTAGCAGATAGATATGTTAAAACAGGTGAGGATAAATTAGGCTTGGTGAGAAGGCAGGGTAATTCCAGGCGAACAGAATAAATGAACCTGTACAATGCTGAAAGAAATTAATATCAAATGATAAGTGATTAGTCTAGATTAGTGAGATTCGAGACATTAACGATTGAAAGTCCCAAAAGGAATATCCTATGGGTGAAATGTTATGTCCGATCAAAAGTCTTCTATAGACGTGGTTCACAGGAGAGGTCAACTTAGTCTAGAGTAGTGAGATTTGAGACATTTACGTTGAAAGTCCCAAAAGGAATATCCTATGGGTGAAATGTTATTGTCCGATCAAAAGTCTTCTATGGACGCGGTTCACAGGATGGAAAATACATACTGATTATTTTTAAAGGAACACACACATAGGCAGACAGAATAGTAACTAGAAGTAACTAAGTAACAGTAAATTACAAATTTATAGAACTGCACGCATATAGAATTTAAAATTATATAGAAAGGCATAGATAAGTGTTTAAAGACATTGCTACTAGTAACGGTAAGGATTAAGAATGGGGAGAAATGCCTCGAAAGAAGCCCCAGAACTAACGGGAGACGAGCGTTAGATGGCACAGAAAGACAAGAGAAACATCGATTTCTGTCTAAGATGGAAAAAAAATAAAAATACGATTTTGATGGCCGTCTAAATGTAGAAAAGCTAGAATCCCTTATAAAACAGATACATAAGGAATGTGGTAATAATGTGAAAAGCAGAATAAACAGGGGTTATACACAGCCGGAGTTTGGCTTTCGGAAGCAAAAAAGAGAAAGAGACGCGCAGAAAACGAGAATTCTAACTTGAGGGAAAACTTTTGTTGTTAAATTGGGGCTATTTTCTGTTGTCTAGATGTCGAAGTAACAAATACAGATAACTGTAAAAATGGGTATATTTGCGGAGAGTCTCAGTCCAAATCATAGAGCGGGTAGTATAGTGGTGAGCGCAACAGTCTCACCAACGGTAATCCACGGTTCGGTTCCCGGCCGAGGCGTTTAACTAAAATTGATTTTAGATCGTAATTGACCTATTTGTATGTTTTGCCTGAAAAATACGGTCGCCAGTGTTTGCAAAAGATATAACTGAACGGATATTATGTGTTCTAGATAGAATTGATAAAAGAAGTCATTAAAAATAATGGCGAGACAATTTCGATGTAAAACGCTATTTCGCCCAAAATGATCTGGTGGAATAATTTATTGAGATGGGAGTCGTAATTAAATAGATGTATCATAGAAGAGAGAGAGTTACCTAAAGTTAAATGGAGGGGATAACGGAGAGATACGATACAATTCCAGCCTGCCCTGACGTTATGGCTATTTATGAATCAATTGACATGAGAAGTTTAGCACAAAAACAGGGTACGTTAAATGTTAGGGTATAGTAAGTTGAGAAGTTTGGTTGGGTTTACTCTGAGGATTAGAATTTAAAACTGAACTCAATCTGAATAGGGAATATATATTTTACAAAGGCGGGCAGATTTGTGTCTATAGCCAGCAACGGAATTGCTAGACACTCAATGGGGCTATATAGTGCAACGCTTTGGACTATAAATTAGGTGAGAATAGTTTAATCGTAAGAAGTTGTGATTGTTTTTCCGAGTATTGATTTTTGGTTAAGGTAACACCAGTGAAATTGAACAAAAGTAACGTATTCTAAAAATGATCTGATTTCCGATCTCATTGCGGGGAACAAATAAAATGCCTTATCTTAAAGGGACAGTGCACGGTAATCACAGTGGTTTGAGTATATGACAGTGGAAGAAAAAAAAATATATATATATATATATATTGTGGGACGACAATTCGAAGATAGAAAAATAAGTTACATGATACCTCAAGGGATTTAAAACAAACGATGTGAGGGATTATCATAATTATTAGGTTTTGTTTTTGTAGTAAACGTTTGGGTTAAGGCATTTTTAAGGCGTGCACTCACTAATGCTGGTCTGAGTTTGTAATTAGACAAGTGAATAACGTATTGGGAATAGAGTTGTAATTAAAATACTAAGTCAAAGACGAGACAGGTATTTAGAGCAAAATGGATTCTAAATGATAACAAAGAGACAATTATGATTTATGCCCATCGAAAAGCTTTTATAAAATTGGCTGAATTTAGAGATGTTGGTTGGGGTGGTAAATTATAATTCAGGATTTGAACAGATGTGATAAATTAGGTTTGGTTAATCGAACAAGAATTATTTACAATTCATTTGAAGTCGCTACGAATTGGCAGGTTGAGCGCTTGATGATGACGTCACTAGCGAGACACTTTTGTCACCAGGGACTGGGGATAACGGAGCAAAATGTATGGCTGTTAGTGTGTGTATCGGGGTTTCGAGTAACTTTTAAGAATTTGATATAAAAATGTTTTGGTTATTTGTTTACTGGTTATGGTCAATTTGAGGGGTTGATTAAACTTGAACAGTGTGTTCTGGCGGTTTTAGATAGAACTCTTTGTTCGAACGGATGAGAGTTACCCAAAATAAGTAAATTAAAGGAGCCATGAGGAATGCGAATGCATATTTATTAAATATCGGGGATTAAATTACGGATTCCTTACACTGTGAAATGTACGACATTTGTGGCAGAGAGAAAAAGTAATGCATTGGATAATAATGTTATCGGGTTAATTGTATCTAAAGGTAGCATGGTCATTTAAGTAAACATATCCGTAGACGATGTTTAAAACTTATGATTATTGATTTGAGTCAAAGGGGAATTATCATTAGGTTTTAGTTATAGTTCACTTGTTGAGTTTCTGATTCGAGGTAGCATTAGTGAATGATAGTTATGGGTGTGGTGTCTCACTTTTAGAAGCCTCCTGGGATTATAATTTTGGGGAGAGTGGGGAGAGAGCAGCTTTAAACGATCAAATTGAAAAAGGTCTGCAAATTATATATATATATATATATATATATATAAAACAACTGTTAGAACGATTTGTTTTAGTGCAAGGAGATTTTAAAGAGGCACGCTCACATAAGGAACCTTATGAGATGTTTTTTTATGGGTTTGAATTATACAGGTGACTATTTCTATTGTAAGGATAAAGGGATCTTTATGTCTAATATGGTATGGCCTTTTGACCTTATCATGACTGGCTTCTGAGGTCTGATCAGCCTCAGGGGAGAGTCATTTGTATAACGAATGGGGTCATATTGAGTTACTAGTTTTAAGGTAAATTCATTAGAAATGAAGCAGTTTTGGTTGAGGTCTTAGAATTACTGTTTGAACCGCAAATGAGAAAGTGGTTCAGGATTCTGTCTTATAACATTAGCTGTGAAGTTTTTTGAATGGGCTATTAGTGATTTGGTATTGTAACAGAGAAAGTCATATTTATCATTGAGAATAAATAGGGAAGATAACATATTTTGAGCCAACAGGGCAGGGAAGAAATTGAGATATTTTTGTTTGGTTTTAACACTCGGTTACAGGAGTGTCAAAAGACGGGGGGACATTACCTGTGTAATGGGGGAGGGTGTCCGTATGAAAACCAACTTGGGACAGTTCTGGGACTGGAGAAGAGGATATCATTATGGTATTAGGGGATCCCACAAAGGTGGATAGGCTTTCCATGATATAGGGAAACCTGGGAGCACTCTTGAACTTTGTAAAGGTGATGAAATCCTACTAACCATCAAAGCTATTAAGCTCTCTGATGCAGGCACTTACACCCCGGACTACAAAGGACCGGGACAGACACGAAGTCTGTTACAGATGTGGTGAAGGCTTCAGGCATGATGCCTTTGCTTGATGCTCCAGTTGGAGATGCTGAGGTGAAGCATGCTTTCAGGGAGGATGACCCATGGATGTTTGTTCTCCCTGTCGTGAAGGGTGGCATGGTGCACACCTGGTGCAGGATAGGAATAGCTGAGAGGACCAGATGGGTTATAAGAATGCCTTGTTCTGTGGGGAATTTGGAGAAAAGCCTGCTCATAGACATGTTTTTTTCTAAAAGAGGGTCCATGGGTTTGGATGGAGCCAAACAGTGAGACATGTAGTTCAAATTTGGAAAACATGAGAAACATAGCTATAGACAGATAGGGGAACAGGCAGACAGAGGAGCCCTCCCCGCACTGCAGAGACCTTGAAGGTTGGAGAGCAGAGAAGGGGAGCCAGGACGAGCAAAGATAACATAGTGTGTAGATAAGTTACTGGAGTGGAGACAAAAGCAAGAATTGGACATGTGGAAAATGAAAGGGACACTCCTAAAGGATGATATCAGACATAAGGATAGTATACTAAATTTTACCTAAGTCATTGTTTAAAAATAAGGCAAGGTTGTTACCTGGGCAGAGCCAGGTAACAAAAGGGGGGATGGGTAAATAGTGTTCTAGAATAGGATGTGACCTACGGGATAATTAACTAATATTTTTTTTTTTTAGCTAATTGGTTTGACGAATAAGAAACTGTTTTATTAACCAAACCTGTATGTCCAAGAGTTTATGCACTACAGGTGAACTACAGGTGAACTACAGGTGAAGACGCTCAATACAGTCCCGTGGGCCACCCAGATTCATATCGCAATGCGGGAGGGTAAGATACACATGCACTATCGAACAAATAAACAGTGTTCGAGAGGAGAACTGGAATTAACAGAATTCCGGGGCCATCTCGAATGAAGTAACCCTCCCTGTCCTGTCACCCCTGTTTTTGTTCATAGAGGTGAAGATGTGTCTGGCTCTTGCTAAGTGATGTGTTCTCGGGGAAAGGGTGGGGTTTCACATGGAAGCTGTTCGTCTGAGCTGTCTTATCGCGGGTGACATATTCCTGATACAGCACGTCCTACTCGAGTATGCGGAGAGTGGTAATTTGACCCATGGTTTAGACGATGAGGATTTTGTTCCAGAATAAGCATAAGAGATCACTAGAATTGGGTAGACAGGAAGTTAGAGTAGAGGTTGGGAAGGATCTCTCAGTATAATTTTTTGTCATTCAATCCTTGGCAGTCTAGAACCATGGGACTCTATGGGAAGTATTTGTGTAAGTCACTGTGTAAGTCGTGGAGCCAGGTCATAGCTCACACTGAAAGGGATGGTTATGTAAACCCATACACTCAATTTGGGACCAGGTGGAGTATAGTAAGGGTTGGCGTTTTGGACTGTGTTCCCGAGCAGAGGAAGTATTGTATAAAGGTGCGAATTAACATTAAGGTGGTCAATGCTCAGGACCTCGGGTTATGGTATGTGGGCTTCGACCAGTTTTCAACTGATACTATGGTACCATTCCAGGTGGCAGAAGTTAGAGTCGATAAGGAGAAAATGATTGGCCGAAGTTCAACCAATCCCTCTAAAACAACGGCTATTCCTAGTGTAATCATCCAGGGTAAAGGAATATTACCATTGACGAGACCATGTCTGATTTGACAGGCTGGTTGAACTCTGGGGATTTCAATATGTTGAAGTGGGCCAGGGCGACATCTGGTGGTTGTGCGGGGGAATGAGTTTGTGGCCAGTATTGCCGACTGATTGGACTGGTTAGGAATGCCTTTTACACTCATACAACACCAAGACATGAAGTTAGACAAACGAGAGAGGAGAGAAGCTCCATCTGGGTCTTTTAACGACAGAGTATATATTGATAACATTAGGGTTCCACGAGGTGTGCCGAACGAGTTCAAGGCAAGAAATCAGATACTAGCAGGATTAGAGTCAAGCATTTCCGGGGGTTCTACTCTTACAAGAGCGTGGACTGGATTGATTATAGTTATGATAATCAACAGTGCTTTAGCAGGAATACCAAAGGTGTTATTAAAGGTTTTGTAGAACAGACTGAAGCAACCAGCTGGAAGACCTGACAGAATAGAATTGCATTAGATAAAAGGGGGAAGTGGGCGTGATAATCAGGACCATGTTTTACATCCCGGGGTAACACAGCTCCGGACGAATCAGTGCCCGAAGCATCAGCTGATTTGACCACCCTGGCTCACGGGTTGGCAGAAAACTCTGGGGTGAATACTTCCCTGACTAATTGGTTTGATAGTACGTTTGGAAAATGGAAAAATGTTATAATCACTGTGTTATGGACGGCATCCACCTGCATGACTGTTTTAATTTTATGCGGCTGTTGTCTAATTCCCTGTGTGCGAGGCCTTGTTTCCAGGACTCTGGAGAGATCAATGACACTCCAGATGGTGCGTTATGGGCCGATTCCAGGTTCTGACCTGTGGAGGACTGAAGGCATGTCTACAGAGGAAGTGGACGAATCTGGATCTGTCATTTGTGGGGAATTTATGTTTGATGAGGCTAGTGTTGAGATGAAGGGGAATTAGATTGTAATTTGTTTCCATGATTAAACTGTTTTTTAATGAAGGTCGTGACGAAAATCCGGAAGGAAGAGTTATGATTCTGATGTAGGTTTAAAAACAGTTGGAGTTAAGGTTAGATTTGATTAATGATATTTGGAGAGTTGGATAAACATTTTTAATAATGTTAATTTGTTGATTAATAATGTCTATTCATATGATAATCTGATAAACCCCTAACCTATAAAAAAGGGATTAAGTTCGTTTATACTTATATTTATATGATTAAATAAACTAGATGTAGATTTGAATGTATAATATTTGATCAAAGGGAGGATTGTTAGAGAGTGGATTAAGATGATTAATTATGTATACATTATTGATTAGAACCATTTATTCTAATACTATTATGTTATGGTATGAAAAGTAAAAGTTATTGGTTAAGCTGTTACTGAAAATGTAAGCAGAACGAATTAATTGTCTGTGTCTTGGGAAGTCAAAAGGGGAGTGATGCTATATGGCTTTTCAGACAGATGAAATGTCTGAAGGAGTTCCATTCTAAAACAATGGGTTCTTGTGAGAATCGGAGAGGGTGGGAAACTTGATGATGTCATGTTCGGTTTATAACCTGTGGAATGTGTGTAAGCATTTAGTACTCTCTGGAATTAAACGCTCTTGCCTGGCTTTTAAGACTGGTCTCGATCTACTTCATGCATAATTAATGAACTTACACATCATTAATGAATTAGAAACAAGTGCGAAATTGGTTTTGGCAATTAAAACATAAAGGAATTTAGAATTCCTCTATCACCAACATAGGCGGTGAGTGAGTTTAAAATTTAGGGAAGATCATTTTCACCATAAAATGCACCTTTATAATAAAGCAATACATGCATAATCACATTTGCTGTCACTTTTGAAAATGGTGTTTTCCTCTAATGGAACATTTGCGCATTGCTGCGCCTATAATGTGAAGAAATAGCCTAATAGTTTACTAAAATGTTCCGCTAAGCGTTCTGATCTGTTGCATCTGTTTTTGATGTGGTTGTATTCATTTGGGATCTATCGCATCCCAAAACTGTCCCAGTCTATGTTTGGAATATTAATTTCTCGCACAGTATAGAATAGGTCAACTGTTGTACTATGGGGGATAGTAGATTGTCATAGGCTAGTGATTTTGCTATTCGTTAGGTCCTACACATCTTGTTGGCTGACGTAAAGTAAATGTGGACAGTTCTTCCGACATCTTTAATATGCGCCTTGGAATTCAATAAGGACGCACGCAGTTGCATCCCTGATGTGTCTGTGGATGCCCACAGGAAATTTGATGCATTATCTGTGGTCAAACGACCACCCCTCATCACTGTCAAACGCTCCCCAAAACACTTCAGCGAGCAGGCCTTTCTAATCGACCTGGCCCGGGTATCCTGGAAGGATATTGACCTCATTCTGTCAGTAGAGGATGCCTGGTTATTCTTTAAAAGTGCTTTCCTCACAATCTTAAATAAGCATGCCCCATTAAAAAATGTAGAACCAGGAACAGATATAGCCCTTGGTTCACTCCAGACCTGACTGCCCTTGACCAGCACAAAAACATCCTGTGGCGTACTGCATTAGCATTGAATAGCCCCCGAGATATGCAACTTATCAGGGAAGTTAGGAACCAATATACACAAGCATATAGGAAAGAAAAGGCTATCTTTTTCAAACAGAAATTTGCATCCTGTAGGACAAACTCAAAAACGTTCTGGGACACTGTAAAGTCCATGGATAGTAAGAGCACCTCCTCCCAGCTGCCCACTGCACTGAGGCTAGGAAACACCGTCACCACCGATAAATCAACGATAATTGAGAATTTTAATAAGCATTTGTCTACGGCTGGCCATGCTTTCCACCTGGCTACCCCTACCCCGGTAAACAGCCCTGCACCCCCACAGCAACTTGCCCAAGCCTCCCCATTTCTCCTTCACCCAAATCCAGAAAGCTGATGTTCTGAAAGAGCTGCAAAATCTGGACCCCTACAAATCAGCCGGGCTAGATAATCTGGAAACTCTCTTTCTAAAATGAATTGTTGCAACCCCAATTACTAGCCTGTTCAACCTCTGTCGTATCGTCTGAGATCCCCAAAGTATCAAATACTTGTT
>NW_025754634.1:0-8855 GCF_021184085.1 Oncorhynchus gorbuscha | reverse complement strand
TGTGATAATGTTCTTGCCAACATCGTAGCTCCGCCACCCCCCACCCCCCATCCCCTTCTGACTTCGTCTCTCCATCTGCCCCTCCCCATCCCCTTCTGACTTCGTCTCTCCATCTGCCCCTCCCCATCCCCTTCTGACTTCGTCTCTCCATCTGCCCCTCCCCATCCCCTCACATACCCTATGATTTCGTCTCTCCATCTGCCCCTCCCCATCCCCTCACATACCCCATGACTTCGTCTCTCCATCTGCCCCTCCCCATCCCCTTCTGACTTCGTCTCTCCATCTGCCCCTCCCCATCCCCTCACATACCCCATGACTTCGTCTCTCCATCTGCCCCTCCCCATCCCCTTCTGACTTCGCTTCCATCTGCCCCTCCCCCATCCCCTCACATACCCCATGACTTCGTCTCTCCATCTGCCCTCCCCATCCCCTTCTGACTTCTGTCTCCATCTGCCCTCCCCCTATCCCCTCACATAACCCATGACTTCGTCTCCATCTGCCCCTCCCCATCCCCTTCTGACTTCGTCTCTCCATCTGCCCCTCCCCATCCCCTCACATACCCCCATGACTTCTGCTTCTCCATCTGCCCCTCCCCATCCCCTCACATACCCCATGACTTCGATCTCTCCATCTGCCCCTCCCCATCCCTCACATACCCCATGACTTCGTCTCTCCATCTGCCCCTCCCCATCCCCTCACATACCCCATGACTTCGTCTCTCCATCTGCCCCTCCCCATCCCCTTCTGACTTCTGCCTCCATCTGCCCCTCCCCATCCCCTCACATACCCCATGACTTCGTCTCCATCTGCCCTCCCCATCCCCTTCTGACTTCGTCTCTCCATCTGCCCCCCTCCCCATCCCCTCTGACTTCGTCTCTCCATCTGCCCCGCCCATCCCTCACATACCCCATGACTCCCCGTCTCTCCATCTGCCCCTCCCCATCCCCTCACATACCCCATGACTTCTGTTTCTCCATCTGCCCCTCCCCCATCCCCTCACATATCCCATGACTTCATCTCTCCATCTGCCCTCCCCATCCCCTCACATACCCCATGACTTCGTTTCCCATCTGCCCCTCCCCATCCCCTCACATACCCCATGACTTCGTCTCTCCATCTGCCCCTCCCCATCCCCTTACATACCCCATGACTTCGTCTCTCCATCTGCCCCTCCCCATCCCCTCACATACCCCATGACTTCGTCTCTCCATCTGCCCCTCCCCATCCCCTCACATACCCCATGACTTCGTCTCTCCATCTGCCCCTCCCCCATCCCCTCACATACCCCATGACTTCGTCTCTCCATCTGCCCCTCCCCATCCCCTCACATACCCCATGACTTCGTCTCTCCATCTGACCCTCCCCATCCCCTCACATACCCCATGACTTTCTCTCCATCTGCCCCTCCCCATCCCCTTCTCTTCTGACTTCGTCTCTCCATCTGCCCCTCCCCATCCCCTCACATACCCCATGACTCGTCTCTCCATCTGCCCCTCCCCATCCCCTCACATACCCCATGACTTCGTCTCTCCATCTGCCCCTCCCATCCCCTCACATACCCCATGACTTCGTCTCTCCATCTGCCCCTCCCCATCCCCTCATACCCCATGACTTCGTCTCTCCATCTGCCCCTCCCCATCCCCTCACATACCCCATGACTTCGTCTCTCCATCTGCCCCTCCCCATCCCCTCACATACCCCATGACTTTGTCTCTCCATCTGCCCCTCCCCATCCCCTCACATACCCCATGACTTCGTCTCTCCATCTGCCCTCCCCATCCCCTCTGACTTCGTCTCTCCATCTGCCCCTCCCCATCCCCCACATACCCCATGACTTCGTCTCTCCATCTGCCCCTCCCCATCCCCTCACATACCCCATGACTTCGTCTCTCCATCTGCCCCTCCCCATCCCCTCTGACTTCGTCTCTCCATCTGCCCCTCCCGATCCCCTCTGACTTCGTCTCTCCATCTGCCCCCTCCCCTTCCCCTCACATACCCCATGACTTCGTCTCTCCATCTGCCCCTCCCCATCCCCTCTGACTTCGTCTCTCCATCTGCCCCTCTCCATCCCCTCACATACCCCATGACTTAGTCCTCCATCTGCCCCTCCCCATCCCCTCACATACCCCATGACTTCGTCTCTCCATCTGCCCCTCCCCATCCCCTCACATACCCCATGACTTCGTCTCTCCATCTGCCCCTCCCCATCCCCTCACATACCCCATGACTTCGTCTCTCCATCTGCCCCTCCCCATCCCCTCTGACTTCGTCTCTCCATCTGCCCCTCCCCATCCCCTCACATACCCCATGACTTCGTCTCTCCATCTGCCCCTCCCCATCCCCTCACATACCCCATGACTTCTCTCTCCATCTGCCCCTCCCCATCCCCTCTGACTTCGCTTCTCTCCATCTGCCCCTCCCCATCCCCTCTGACTTCGTCTCCATCTGCCCCTCCCCATCCCCTCACATACCCCATGACTTCGTCTCTCCATCTGCCCCTCCCCATCCCCTCACATACCCCATGACTTCGTCTCTCCATCTGCCCCTCCCCATCCCCTCTGACTTCGTCTCTCCATCTGCCCCTCCCCATCCCCTCACATACCCCATGACTTCGTCTCTCCATCTGCCCCTCCCCATCCCCTCTGACTTCGTCTCCATCTGCCCCTCCCCATCCCCCTCTGACTTCGTCTCTCCATCTGCCCCTCCCCATACCCTCACATACCCCATGACTTCGTCTCTCCATCTGCCCCTCCCCTTCCCTCACATACCCCATGACTTCGTCTCTCCATCTGCCCCTCCCCATCCCCTCACATACCCCATGACTTCGTCTCTCCATCTGCCCTCCCCCATCCCCTCACATACCCCATGACTTCGTCTCTCCATCTGCCCTCCCCATCCCCTCACATACCCCATGACTTCGTCTCTCCATCTGCCCCTCCCCTTCCCCTCACATACCCCATGACTTCGTCTCTCCATCTGCCCCTCCCCATCCCCTCACATACCCCATGACTTCGTCCTCCATCTGCCCCTCCCCTTCCCCTCACATACCCCATGACTTCGTCTCTCCATCTGCCCCTCCCCATCCCCTCACATACCCCATGACTTCGTCTCTCCATCTGCCCCTCCCCATCCCCTCACATACCCCATGACTTCGTCTCTCCATCTGCCCCTCCCCATCCCTTCTGACTTCGTCTCTCCATCTGCCTCCCCATCCCCTCACATACCCCATGACTTCGTTTCTCCATCTGCCCCTCCCCATCCCCTTCTGACTTCGTCTCTCCATCTGCCCCTCCCCATCCCCTCACATACCCCATGACTTCGTCTCTCCATCTGCCCCTCCCCATCCCCTTCTGACTTCGTCTCCCATCTGCCCTCCCCATCCCCTCACATACCCCATGACTTCTGTCTCTCCATCTGCCCCTCCCCATCCCCTTCTGACTTAGTCTCTCCATCTGCCCCTCCCCATCCCCTCACATACCCCATGACTTCGTCTCTCCATCTGCCCCTCCCCATCCCCTCACATACCCCATGACTTCGTCTCTCCATCTGCCCTCCCCATCCCCTTCTGACTTCGTCTCTCCATCTGCCCCTCCCCATCCCTCACATACCCCCATGACTTCGTCTCTCCATCTGCCCCTCCCCATCCCCTTCTGACTTCGTCTCTCCATCTGCCCCTCCCCATCCCCTCACATACCCCATGACTTCGTCTCTCCATCTGCCCCTCCCCATCCCCTTCTGACTTTGTCTCTCCATCTGCCCCTCCCCATCCCCTTCTGACTTCGTCTCTCCATCTGCCCCTCCCATCCCCTCACATACCCCATGACTTCGTCTCTCCATCTGCCCCTCCCCATCCCCTCACATACCCCATGACTTCGTCTCTCCATCTGCCCTCCCCATCCCCTCACATATCCCATGACTTAGTCTCTCCATCTGCCCCTCCCCATCCCCTCACATACCCCATGACTTCGTCTCTCCATCTGCCCCTCCCCATCCCCTCACATACCCCATGACTTCGTCTCTCCATCTGCCCCTCCCCATCCCCTCACATACCCCATGACTTCGTCTCTCCATCTGCCCCTCCCCATCCCCTCACATACCCCATGACTTCGTCTCTCCATCTGCCCCTTCCCCATCCCCTCACATACCCCATGACTTCGTCTTCTCCATCTGCCCCTCCCCATCCCCTCACATACCCCATGACTTCGTCTCTCCATCTGCCCCTCCCCCATCCCCTCACATACCCCATGACTTCGTCTCTCCATCTGCCCCTCCCCATCCCCTCACATACCCCATGACTTCGTCTCTCCATCTGCCCCTCCCCATCCCCTTCTGACTTCGTCCCCATCTGCCCCTCCCCATCCCCTCACATACCCCATGACTTCGTCTCTCCATCTGCCCCTCCCCATCCCCTCATACCCCATGACTTCGTCCTCTCCATCTGCCCCTCCCCATCCCCTCACATACCCCATGACTTCGTCTCTCCATCTGCCCCTCCCCATCCCCTCACATACCCCATGACTTCGTCTCTCCATCTGCCCCTCCCCCATCCCTCACATACCCCATGACTTCGTCTCTCCATCTGCCCCTCCCCATCCCCTCACATACCCCATGACTTCGTCTCCATCTGCCCCTCCCCATCCCCTCACATACCCCATGACTTCGTCCCTCCATCTGCCCCTCCCCATCCCCTCTGACTTCGTCTCTCCATCTGCCCCTCCCCATCCCCTCACATACCCCATGCCTTCGTCTCTCCATCTGCCCCTCCCCATCCCCTCACATACCCCATGACTTCGTCTCTCCATCTGCCCCCTCCCCATCCCTCTGACTTCGTCTCTCCATCTGCCCCTCCCCCATCCCCTCTGACTTCGTCTCTCCATCTGCCCCTCCCCATCCCCTCTGACTTCGTCCTCTCCATCTGCCCCTCCCCATCCCCTCACATACCCCCATGACTTCGTCTCTCCATCTGCCCCTCCCCATCCCCTCTGACTTCTCTCTCCATCTGCCCCTCCCCATCCCCTCACATACCCCATGACTTCGTCTCTCCATCTGCCCCTCCCCATCCCCTCTGACTTCGTCTCTCCATCTGCCCCTCCCCATCCCCTCACATACCCTGGCGACTTCGTCTCTCCATCTGCCCCTCCCCATCCCCTCTGACTTCGTCTTCTCCATCTGCCCCTCCCCATCCCCTCTGACTTCGTCTCTCCATCTGCCCCTCCCCATCCCCTCACATACCCCATGACTTCGTCCTCTCCATCTGCCCCTCCCCTTCCCCTCACATACCCCATGACTTCCTCTCCATCTGCCCCCTCCCCATCCCCTCACATACCCCATGACTTCGTCTCTCCATCTGCCCCTCCCCTTCCCTCACATACCCCATGACTTCGTCTCTCCATCTGCCCTCCCCATCCCCTCACATACCCCATGACTTCGTCTCTCCATCTGCCCTCCCCATCCCCTCACATATCCCATGACTGTCTCTCCATCTGCCCCTCCCCATCCCCTCACATACCCCATGACTTCGTCTCTCCATCTGCCCCTCCCCATCCCCTCACATACCCCATGACTTCGTCTCTCCATCTGCCCCTCCCCATCCCCTCATACCCCATGACTTCGTCTCTCCATCTGCCCTCCCCATCCCCTCACATACCCCATGACTTCGTCTCTCCATCTGCCCCTTCCCCATCCCCTCATACCCCATGACTTCGTCTCTCCATCTGCCCCTCCCCATCCCCTCACATACCCCATGACTTCGTCTCTCCATCTGCCCCTCCCCATCCCCTCACATACCCCATGACTTCGTCTCTCCATCTGCCCCTCCCCATCCCCTCACATACCCCATGACTTCGTCTCTCCATCTGCCCCTCCCCATCCCCTTCTGACTTCGTCTTTCCCTCCATCTGCCCCTCCCCATCCCCTCCTACCCCATGACTTCGTCTCTCCATCTGCCCCTCCCATCCCCTCATATACCCCATGACTTCGTCTCTCCATCTGCCCCCTCCCCATCCCCTCACATACCCCATGACTTCGTCTCTCCATCTGCCCCTCCCCATCCCCTCATACCCCATGACTTCGTCTCTCCATCTGCCCCTCCCCATCCCCTCACATACCCCATGACTTCGTCTCTCCATCTGCCCCTCCCCAGATCCCCTCACATACCCCATGACTTCGTCTCTCCATCTACCCCTCCCCATCCCCTCACATACCCCATGACTTCGTCCCTCCATCTGCCCCTCCCCATCCCCTCTGACTTCGTCTCTCCATCTGCCCCTCCCCATCCCTCACATACCCCATGCCTTCGTCTCTCCATCTGCCCCTCCCCATCCCCTCACATACCCCATGACTTCGTCTCTCCATCTGCCCCTCCCCATCCCCTCTGACTTCGTCTCTCCATCTGCCCCTCCCCATCCCTCTGACTTCGTCTCTCCATCTGCCCCTCCCCATCCCCTCTGACTTCGTCTCTCCATCTGCCCCTCCCCATCCCCTCACATACCCCATGACTTCGTCTCTCCATCTGCCCCTCCCCATCCCCTCTGACTTCGTCTCTCCATCTGCCCCTCCCCATCCCCTCACATACCCCATGACTTCGTCTCTCCATCTGCCCCTCCCCATCCCCTCTGACTTCGTCTCTCCATCTGCCCCTCCCCATCCCCTCACATACCCCATGACTTCGTCTCTCCATCTGCCCCCTCCCCATCCCTCTGACTTCGTCTCTCCATCTGCCCCTCCCCATCCCTCACATACCCCAACTTCGTCTCTCCATCTGCCCCTCCCCTCCCCTCACATACCCCATGACTTCGTCTCTCCATCTGCCCCTCCCCATCCCCTCACATACCCCATGACTTCGTCTCTCCATCTGCCCCTCCCCATCCCCTCACATACCCCATGACTTAGTCTCTCCATCTGCCCCTCTGCCCTCCCCTCACATACCCCATGACTTCGCTCTCTCCATCTGCCCCTCCCCATCCCCTCACATACCCCATGACTTCGTCTCTCCATCTGCCCCTCCCCATCCCCTCACATACCCCATGACTTCGTCTCTCCATCTGCCCCTCCCCATCCCCTCACATACCCCATGACTTCGTCTCTCCATCTGCCCTCCCCATCCCCTCACATACCCCATGACTTCGTCTCTCCATCTGCCCCTCCCCATCCCCTCACATACCCCATGACTTCGTCTCTCCATCTGCCCCTCCCCATCCCCTCACATACCCCCATGACTTCGTCTCTCCATCTGCCCCTCCCCATCCCCTCACATACCCCATGACTTCAGTCTCTCCATCTGCCCCTCCCCATCCCCTCACATACCCCATGACTTCGTCTCTCCATCTGCCCCTCCCCATCCCCTCACATACCCCATGACTTCGTCTCTCCATCTGCCCCTCCCCATCCCTCACATACCCCATGACTTCGCTCTCTCCATCTGCCCCTCCCCATCCCCTCACATACCCCATGACTGTCTCTCCATCTGCCCCTCCCCATCCCCTCACATACCCCATGACTTCGTCTCCATCTGCCCCTCCCCACCCCTTCTGATCTCCATCTGCCCCTCCCCATCCCCTCACATACCCCATGACTTCGCCTCTCCATCTGCCCCTCCCCATCCCCTCACATACCCCATGACTTCGTTTTCCATCTGCCCCTCCCCATCCTCACATACCCCATGACTTCTGTCTCTCCATCTGCCCCTCCCCATCCCCTCACATACCCCATGACTTCGTCTCTCCATCTGCCCCTCCCCATCCCCTCTGACTTCGTCTCTCCATCTGCCCATCCCCATCCCTCACATACCCCATGACTCTCTGCCTCTCCATCTGCCCCTCCCCCATCCCCTCTGACTTCGTCATCCATCTGCCCTCCCCATCCCCCGCATACCCCATGACTTCGTCTCTCCATCTGCCCCTCCCCATCCCCTCATACCCCATGACTTCGTTTCCTCCATCTGCCCCTCCCCATCCCCTCACATGCCCCATGACTTCGTCTCTCCATCTGCCCCTCCCCATCCCTCACATACCCCATGACTTCTCTCCATCTGCCCCCCATCCCCTCTGACTTCCTCCATCTGCCCCTCCCCATCCCCTCACATACCCCATGACTTCGTCTCTCCATCTGCCCCCTCCCCATCCTCTGACTTCGTCTCCATCTGCCCTCCCCATCCCCTCTGACTTCGTCTCCATCTGCCCTCCCCATCCCCTCTGACTTCAGTCCATCTGCCCCTCCCCATCCCCTCTGACTGCCTCTCCATCTGCCCCCCCATCCCCTCACATACCCCATGACTTCGTCTCTCCATCTGCCCCTCCCCATCCCCTCACATACCCCATGACTTCGTCTTCCATCTGCCCCTCCCCATCCCCTCTGACTTCGCTCCTCCATCTGCCCCTCCCCATCCCCTGACTTCGTTTTCCATCTGCCCCTCCCCATCCCCTCTGACTCCCTCGCTCTCCATCTGCCCCTCCCCCATCCCCTCTGACTTCGTCTCTCCATCTGCCCCTCCCCATCCCCTCACATACCCCATGACTTCGTCTCTCCATCTGCCCCTCCCCATCCCCTCACATACCCCATGACTTCGTCTCCCTCCATCTGCCCTCCCCATCCCCTCTGACTTCGTCTCTCCATCTGCCCCTCCCCATCCCCTCTGACTTCGTCTCTCCATCTGCCCTCCCCATCCCCTCTGACTTATCTCTCCATCTGCCCCTCCCCATCCCCTCTGACTTCGTCCCTCCATCTGCCCCTCCCCATCCCCTCTGACTTCATCTCTCCATCTGCCCCTCCCCATCCCCTCACATACCCCATGACTTCGTCTCTCCATCTGCCCCCTCCCCATCCCCTCTGGATCATCTCTCCATCTGCCCCTCCCC
>NW_025754633.1:7500-8855 GCF_021184085.1 Oncorhynchus gorbuscha | reverse complement strand
ATTCTGAAAATATAGATTTTTCTCCATTAGGCCACAATCAGCTTTAGTAGCTAAAACAGACATACCGTGTGGTCTACAATCAGCTTTAGTAGCTAAAACAGACATACCGTGTCTACAATCAGCTTTTAGTAGCTAAAACAGACATACCGTGTCTACAATCAGCTTTTAGTAGCTAAAACAGACATACCGTGTCTACAATCAGCTTTTAGTAGCTAAAACAGACATGCCGTGTCTACAATCAGCTTTTAGTAGCTAAAACAGACATACCGTGTCTACAATCAGCTTTTAGTAGCTAAAACAGACATACCGTGTCTACAATCAGCTTTTAGTAGCTAAAACAGACATACCGTGTCTACAATCAGCTTTTAGTAGCTAAAACAGACATACCGTGTCTACAATCAGCTTTTAGTAGCTAAAACAGACATACCGTGTCTACAATCAGCTTTTAGTAGCTAAAACAGACATACCGTGTCTACAATCAGCTTTTAGTAGCTAAAACAGACATACCGTGTCTACAATCAGCTTTTAGTAGCAAAAACAGACATACCGTGTCGAAACACTGTGACACAGTCATGGCAGCTCACACAGGTAGAATACATTGGTGTTTTTCAGGAATATTTTATAAAACTCATCATCATTAATACTCTCTTACATTTACAGCTGAGACATTCCTCCGTTTATACCACGCCTAAGACCATTCGTATAACAGTTATAACACGTCTAGGACCATTCGTATAACAGTTATAACACGTCTAAGACCATTCGTATAACAGTTATAACACGTCTAAGACCATTCGTATAACAGTTATAACACGTCTAAGACCATTCGTATAACAGTTATAACACGTCTAAGACCATTCGTATAACAGTTATACCACATCTAGGACCATTCGTATAACAGTTATAACACGTCTAGGACCATTCGTATAACAGTTATAACACGTCTAGGACCATTCGTATAACAGTTATACCACGTCTAAGACCATTCGTATAACAGTTATACCACGTCTAAGACCATTCGTATAACAGTTATAACACGTCTAAGACCATTCGTATAACAGTTATAACACCTCTAAGACCATTCGTATAACAGTTATAACACGTCTAAGACCATTCGTATAACAGTTATAACACGTCTAAGACCATTCGTATAACAGTTATACCACGTCTAGGACCATTCGTATAACAGTTATAACACGTCTAAGACCATTCGTATAACAGTTATACCACGTCTAAGACCATTCGTATAACAGTTATACCACGTCTAGGACCATTCGTATAACAGTTATAACACGTCTAAGACCATTCGTATAACAGTTATAACACGTCTAAGACCATTCGTATAACAGTTATAC
>NW_025754633.1:0-2500 GCF_021184085.1 Oncorhynchus gorbuscha | reverse complement strand
TCAAATTGCCCTCATCTCAGCTCAACAGTCAAATTGCCCTCATCTCAGCTCAACAGTCAAATTGCCCTCGTCTCAGCTCAACAGTCAAATTGCCCTCGTCTCAGCTCAACAGTCAAATTGCCCTCATCTCAGCTCAACAGTCAAATTGCCCTCACCTCAGCTCAACAGAGTCAAATTGCCCTCATTTCAGCTCAACAGTCAAATTGCCCCAATCTCAGCTCAACAGAGTCAAATTGCCCTCATCTCAGCTCAACAGTCAAATTGCCCTCACCTCAGCTCAACAGTCAAATTGCCCTCATCTCAGTTCAACAGTCAAATTGACCTCATCTCAGCTCAACAGTCAAATTGCCCTCATCTCAGCTCAACAGTCAAATTGCCCTCATCTCAGTTCAACAGTCAAATTGCCCTCATCTCAGCTCAACAGTCAAATTGCCCTCATCTCAGTTCAACAGTCAAATTGCCCTCATCTCAGCTCAACAGTCAAATTGCCCTCATCTCAGCTCAACAGTCAAATTGCCTTCATCTCAGTTCAACAGTCAAATTGCCCTCATCTCAGCTCAACAGTCAAATTGCCCTCGTCTCAGCTCAACAGTCAAATTGCCCTCATCTGAGCTCAACAGTCAAATTGCCCTCACCTCAGCTCAACAGAGTCAAATTGCCCCAATCTCAGCTCAACAGAGTCAAATTGCCCTCATATCAGCTCAACAGTCAAATTGCCCTCATCTCAGCTCAACAGTCAAATTGCCCTCATCTCAGCTCAACAGTCAAATTGCCCTCATCTCAGCTCAACAGTCAAATTGCGCTCATCTCAGCTCAACAGTCAAATTGCCCTCATCTCAGTTCAACAGTAAAATTGCCCTCACCTCAGCTCAACAGTCAAATTGCCCTCATCTCAGTTCAACAGTCAAATTGCCCTCATCTCAGCTCAACAGTCAAATTGCCCTCATCTCAGCTCAACAGTCAAATTGCCCTCATCTCAGCTCAACAGTCAAATTGCCCTCATCTCAGCTCAACAGTCAAATTGCCCTCATCTCAGCTCAACAGTCAAATTGCCCTAATCTCAGCTCAACAGTCAAATTGCCCTAATCTCAGCTCAACAGTCAAATTGCCCTCGTCTCAGCTCAATAGTCAAATTGCCCCCATCTCAGCTCAACAGTCAAATTGCCCTCATCTCAGCTCAACAGTCAAATTGCCCTAATCTCAGCTCAACAGTCAAATTGCCCTAATCTCAGCTCAACAGTCAAATTGCCCTCATCTCAGCTCAACAGTCAAATTGCCCTAATCTCAGCTCAACAGTCAAATTGCCCTAATCTCAGCTCAACAGAGACAAATTGCCCTCATCTCAACTCAATAGTCAAATTGCCCTCGTCTCAGCTCAATAGTCAAATTGCCCTCATCTCAGCTCAACAGTAAAATTGCCCCCATCTCAGTTCAACAGTCAAATTGCCCCCATCTCAGCTCAACAGTCAAATTGCCCCCATCTCAGCTCAACAGTCAAATTGCCCTCATCTCAGCTCAACAGTCAAATTGCCCTCATCTCAGCTCAACAGTCAAATTGCCCTCATCTCAGCTCAACAGTCAAATTGCCCTCGTCTCAGCTCAACAGTCAAATTGTCCCCATCTCAGCTCAACAGTCAAATTGCCCTCGTCTCAGCTCAACAGTCAAATTGCCCTCATCTCAGCTCAACTGTCAAATTGCACTCATCTCAGCTCAACAGAGTCAAATTGCCCTAATCTCAGCTCAACAGAGTCAAATTGCCCTAATATCAGCTCAACAGAGACAAATTGCCCTAATCTCAGCTCAATATTCAAATTGCCCTCGTCTCAGCTCAATAGTCAAATTGCCCTCGTCTCAGCTCAACAGTCAAATTGCCCTCATCTCAGCTCAAGAGTCAAATTGCCCTCACCTCAGCTCAACATAGTCAAATTGCCCTCATCTCAGCTCAACAGTCAAATTGCCCTCACCTCAGCTCAACAGAGTCAAATTGCCCTCATCTCAGCTCAACAGTCAAATTGCCCTCACCTCAGCTCAACAGAGTCAAATTGCCCTCATCTCAGCTCAACAGTCAAATTGCCCTCATCTCAGCTCAACAGTCAAATTGCCCTCATCTCAGCTCAACAGTCAAATTGTCCCCATCTCAGCTCAACAGTCAAATTGCCCCCGTCTCAGCTCAACAGTCAAATTGCCCCCGTCTCAGCTCAACAGTCAAATTGCGCTCATCTCAGCTCAACAGTCAAATTGCCCTCATCTCAGTTCAACAGTCAAATTGCCCTCATCTCAGCTCAACAGTCAAATTGCCCTCATCTCAGCTCAACAGTCAAATTGTCCCCATCTCAGCTCAACAGTCAAATTGCCCTCATCTCAGCTCAACAGTCAAATTGCCCTCATCTCAGATCAACAGAGTCAAATTGCCCTAATCTCAGCTCAACAGAGTTAAATTGCCCTAATCTCAGCTCAACAGAGTCAAATTGCCCCAATCTCAGCTCAACAGTCAAATTG
>NW_025754632.1:0-8856 GCF_021184085.1 Oncorhynchus gorbuscha | reverse complement strand
GTTTTGTCTTATATCATCTTGTCATTTTTGCTTTTCCTTCTGTTCGTTTCCCCCTGCTGGTCTTATTAGGTTCGTTCCCTTTTTCTATCCCTCTCTCTCCCCCTCCCTCTCTCTCCTCTCTCTATCGTTCCGTTCCTGCTCCCAGCTGTTCCTATTCCCCCTAATCATCATTTAGTCTTCCCACACCTGTTCCCCGATCCTTTCCCCTGATTAGAGTCCCTATTTATTCCTTTGTGTTCCGTTCCTGTCCCGTCGGTTCCTTGTTTTGTATTCACCATGCTGTGATTGTGTTTCGCCCTGTCCTGTCGTGTTTTTGCCTTCATCAGATGCTGCGTGTGAGCAGGTGTCTCTGTCTACTACGGCCTGCGCCTGCCCGAAGCGACCTGCAGTCTGTGGCCGCTTCTCTTGTCATTCCCCTCTACAGACTAGAGGATTTCTGTTATTCCTGTTTGGACTTGAATAAACTCTGTTTCTGTTAAGTCGCTTTTGGGTCCTCTATCACCTGCATGACAGAAGGAACCGACCAAGGAATGGACCCAGCGACTTCAGGCAGCTCGTTACACTGCCGTCGAGATCCAAGGAGCCATGCTCGGCAGACACGAGCAGGAATTGTCTGCTGCTCGCCATGCCGTGGAGAACCTGGCCGCTCAGGTTTCCGACCTCTCTGGACAGTTCCAGAGTCTCGTCTCGTGCCACCTGTTACTTCCTGGCCTGCCGAGCCTCCAGAACCTAGGGTTAATAACCCACCTTGCTACTCCGGGCAGCCCACTGAGTGCCGCTCCTTTCTCACGCAGTGTGAGATTGTGTTCTCTCTCCAACCCAACACATACTCTAGAGAGAGCTCGGGTTGCTTACGTCATTTCACTCCTTACTGGCCGGGCTCGAGAATGGGGCACAGCTATCTGGGAGGCAAGGGCTGATTGCTCTAACAAATTCAGAACTTTAAAGAGGAGATGATTCGGGTTTTTGACCGTTCAGTTTTTGGTGGGGAGGCTTCTAGGGCCCTGGCTTCCTTATGCCAAGGTGAACGGTCCATAACGGATTATTCCATTGAGTTTCGCACTCTTGCTGCCTCTAGTGAGTGGAACGAGCCGGCGCTGCTCGCTCGTTTTCTGGAGGGACTCCACGCAGTGGTTAAGGATGAGATTCTCTCCCGGGAGGTTCCTTCAGATGTGGACTCTTTGATTGCTCTCGCCATCCGCATAGAACGGCCGGGTAGATCTTCGTCACCGGGCTCGTGGAAGAGAGCTCGCATCAACGGTGTTTCCCTGCTCCGCATCGCAACCATCTCCCTCCTCTGGCTTTGAGACTGAGCCCATGCAGCTGGGAGGGATTCGCATCTCGAATAAGGAGAGGGAACGGAGGATCACCAACCGCCTGTGCCTCTATTGCGGAGTTGCTGGACATTTTGTTAATTCATGTCCAGTAAAAGCCAGAGCTCATCTGTAAGTCTCTCCATCAAGGTCCTGTACTACTTTGTCGGTCCACCTACGCTGGACCGGTTCGGGTGCTACATGTAGTGCCTTGATAGACTCTGGGGCTGAGGGTTGTTTCATGGACGAAGCATGGGTTCGGAAACATGACATTCCTTTCAGAGAGTTAGATAAGCCTACGCCCATGTTCGCCTTAGATGGTAGTCATCTTCCCAGTATCAGATTTGAGACACTACCTTTAACCCTCACAGTATCTGGTAACCACAGTGAGACTATTTCTTTTTGATTTTCCGTTCACCGTTTACACCTGTTGTTTTGGGTCATCCCTGGCTAGTATGTCATAATCCTTCTATTAATTGGTCTAGTAATTCTATCCTATCCTGGAACGTTTCTTGTCATGTGAAGTGTTTAATGTCTGCCATCCCTCCCGTTTCTTCTGTCCCTACTTCTCAGGAGGAACCTGGCGATTTGACAGGAGTGCCGGAGGAATATCATGATCTGCGCACGGTCTTCAGTCGGTCCCGAGCCAACTCCCTTCCTCCTCACCGGTCGTATGATTGTAGTATTGATCTCCTTCCGGGGACCACTCCTCCTCGAGGTAGACTATACTCTCTGTCGGCTCCCGAACGTAAGGCTCTCGAGGATTATTTGTCTGTGTCTCTTGGCGCCGGTACCATAGTGCCTTCTTCTTCTCCGGCCGGGCGGGGTTCTTTTTGTTAAGAAGAAGGACGGTACTCTGCGCCCCTGCGTGGATTATCGAGGCTGAATGACATAACGGTTAAGAATCGTTATCCGCTTCCCCTTATGTCATCAGCCTTCGAGATTCTGCAGGGAGCCAGGTGCTTTACTAAGTTGGACCTTCGTAACGCTTACCATCTCGTGCGCATCAGAGAGGGGGACGAGTGGAAAACGGCGTTTAACACTCCGTTAGGGCATTTTGAGTACCGGGTTCTGCCGTTCGGTCTCGCCAATGCGCCAGCTGTTTTTCAGGCATTAGTTAATGATGTTCTGAGAGACATGCTGAACATTTTTGTTTTTGTCTATCTTGACGATATCCTGATTTTTCTCCGTCACTCGAGATTCATGTTCAGCACGTTCGGCGTGTTCTACAGCGCCTTTTAGAGAATTGTCTCTACGTAAAGGCTGAGAAGTGCTCTTTTCATGTCTCCTCCGTTACTTTTCTCGGTTCCGTTATTTCCGCTGAAGGCATTCAGATGGATTCCGCTAAGGTCCAAGCTGTCAGTGATTGGCCCGTTCCAAGGTCACGTGTCGAGTTGCAGCGCTTTTTAGGTTTCGCTAATTTCTATCGGCGTTTCATTCGTAATTTCGGTCAAGTTGCTGCCCCTCTCACAGCTCTTACTTCTGTCAAGACGTGTTTTAAGTGGTCGGTTCCGCCCAGGAGCTTTTGATCTTCTAAAAGAACGTTTTACGTCCGCTCCTATCCTCGTTACTCCTGACGTCACTAGACAATTCATTGTCGAGGTTGGCCTTCAGAGGTAGGCGTGGGAGCCATTCTATCCCAGCGCTTCCAGTCTGACGATAAGGTTCATCCTTGCGCTTATTTTCTCATCGCCTGTCGCCATCTGAGCGCAACTATGATGTGGGTAACCGTGAACTGCTCGCCATCCGCTTAGCCCTAGGCGAATGGCGACAGTGGTTGGAGGGCGACCGTTCCTTTTGTCGTTTGGACAGACCATAAGAACCTTGAGTACATCCGTTCTGCCAAACGACTTAATGCCCGTCAAGCTCGTTGGGCGTTGTTTTTCGCTCGTTTCGAGTTTGTGATTTCTTACCGTCCGGGTAGCAAGAACACCAAGCCTGATGCCTTATCCCGTCTGTTTAGTTCTTCTGTGGCTTCTACTGATCTCGAGGGATTCTTCCTTATGGGCGTGTTGTCGGGTTGACAGTCTGGGGAATTGAAAGACAGGTTAAGCAAGCACTCACGCACACTGCGTCGCCGCGCGCTTGTCCTAGTAACCTCCTTTTCGTTCCTGTTTCCACTCGTCTGGCTGTTCTTCAGTGGGCTCACTCTGCCAAGTTAGCTGGTCATCCCGGTGTTCGAGGCACTCTTGCGTCTATTCGCCAGCGCTTTTGGTGGCCGACTCAGGAGCGTGACACGCGCCGTTTCGTGGCTGCGTGTTCAGACTGCGCGCAGAAGAAGTCTGGTAATTTTTTTCTGCTTCTGCTCCTGGTCTTGCTGGGTCTCAGTCTGTTCCCTGCCATCGCATCTCTCCTGTTCTTGTTCCTGCCCTTGCTGTGTCTCAGTCTGTCCCTAGTTCTCATTTTTTTTTTTTTTAGAGTAGTACCCTAGTTTCCCTTTTTATCGTTTTTCGTTACGGTCCTGAGGAGAGGAGTTGGGTTCTTTCTCGGGGCGTGCTGGACCGTTTGATCTATGATTTCCTCCGTTGCCGCCAGTGTTCCTCCTCGAGAGCGCCAGGAGCGCTCGGTGAGTGGGGGTACTGTCATGTTTTGTCTTATATCATCTTGTCATTTTGCTTTTCCTTCTGTTCGTTTCCCCTGCTGGTCTTATTAGGTTCGTTCCCTTTTTCTATCCCTCTCTCTCCCCCTCCCTCTCTCTCCTCTCTCTTCTCTCTATCGTTCCGTTCCTGCTCCCAGCTGTTCCTATTCCCCTAATCATCATTTAGTCTTCCCACCCTGTTCCCGATCCTTTCCCTGATTAGAGTCCCTATTTATTCCTTTGTGTTCCGTTCCTGTCCCGTCGGTTCCTTGTTTTGTATTCACCATGCTGTGATTGTGTTTCGCCCTGTCCTGTCGTGTTTTTGCCTTCATCAGATGCTGCGTGTGAGCAGGTGTCTCTGTCTACTACGGCCTGCGCCTACCCGAAGCGACCTGCAGTCTGTGGCCGCTTCTCTTGTTATTCCCCTCTACAGACTAGAGGATTTCTGTTATTCCTGTTTGGATTTGAATAAACTCTGTTTCTGTTAAGTCGCTTTTGGGTCCTCTATCACCTGCCGGAACACGTTTTCTAGATACTATGTCTCCTATGACAGATGCTGGGCCTAGTTATTTTATGCCTTGATTCTAAATGTAAATGTTTTTGTTGCTAAGTAAGGGCTTCAAAGATAACTAGATATGATTTTGTCTTACGCAGATAGGCTGCATTAGTATGTTGGTTTTACAGAGTCAACCATGTTGATGACGTCCATGCAACAGGTTAGTTGGGAGTTAGGGATCAAGGTTGCAGGTTGGGGTTAGGAGGTTAAGAGTTAGGGTTAGGAGTTAAGATTAAGGTTCAGATTCAGGTTAGGGATTACTAGTTGGAGATTAGGATCAGTTAAGTTAGGTGTTATGGTAGTTAAGGTTAGAGTTAAAATTTAGGGGTTAGGAGTTAAGATTAGGAGTTAGGTTAGGGGTGTGATTAGAGTTAAGTTTAGAGATTCCAGGATTAGGGTTAAGTTAGGTTTAAAGTTAAGATTAAGTTTAAGGTTGGAGTGAGTTAGGGTTAAGGTTAAAGTTGCTAGGTTAAGTTGAGTTAGGTTAAGGTTAAGGTTAGGGTTTAAGGTTAAGCTAGGTTAGGGTTAAGGGTTAGGGTTAGGTTAGGTTACAGAAGGTTAGGGATAGCTTTAAGGTTAGGACTAAGGTTAGCGTTAAGGTTAGGGTTATGTTAGGATTAGGGTTAAGGTTAGGTTAAGGCTAGGGTTTATGGTTAAGGTTATGTTGGTTGGTTAAGGTTATGTTAGGGGTTAGGGTTAAGGTTAGGTTATGTTAGGGTTAGGGTTCCTTTGGATCAAGTGTTAGGGTTAGGGTTAAGTTCCTCTGACTGGAAGGTTAGGTTATTAAGTCTTTTGATCAAGGGTTAGGTTAGGGTTAAGTTCCTTGATCAAGGGTTAGGTTAGTTAAGTTCTTTGATCAAGGGTTAGGTTAGGGTTCCTGATCAAGGGTTAGGGGTTATATTAAGGTTCTTTGATCAAGGGTTAGGGTTAGGGTTAGGGTTAAGTTCCTTGATCAAGGGTTAGGGTTAGGGTTAAGTTCCTTGATCAAGGGTTAGGGTTAGGGTTAGGGTTAGGGTTAAGTTCCTTGATCAAGGGTTAGGGTTAGGGTTAGAGTTAGGTTTAGGGTTAAGTTCCTTGCTCAAGGACACAGACAGATGTTCCACCTTGATGACTCAGGTATTCAAACAAGCAACAGTTACTGGACCAAAGCTTTAACCGTGAGGCTACCTACCTAGGCTACAAATTAAATGTATTATTGCTATTTATTCATATTTTGTCTTGATGGACAGGCAAGAGTGCGTGGCAGGGAGAACGTCCTCAAGCAATTAAGGATAATCATTTGTTCACGTACTGTGCAATGTCCATGTGAGAAGCCAATTGGTATAAATACAAGAAATGACACATACTCACCAAAATACATGTTATGAGTTGCCAAAAAATGTGCCAGAAGCATTTTTGTCCTTATAGGTCACAACCCCTTGCTGAGACTCATCTCTCATCTCTCCATGTGCCAGCAGCAGAGTGAGAGGCTGTGTCTGAAATGGTTCCCTATGTAGTGCACTACTTTTGACGAGGGCCCATAGGGCTGTAGTGCACTACTTATGACGAGGGCCCATAGGGCTGTAGTGCACAACTTTTGACGAGGGCCCATAGGGCTGTAGTGCACTACTTTTGACGAGGGCCCATAGGGCTCTAGTGCACTACTTTTGACGAGGGCCCATAGGGCTGTAGTGCACTACTTTTGACGAGGGCCCATAGGGCTGTAGTGCACTATATAGGGAACCATTTCAGACACAGCCAGAGATTATGAGATGAAGGCTTTACTCTTGTCTGTCTTGCAAAAAAATGACTTTAGATTTTCTTTCGCTATTAGAACAGGATATTCCAGATTATAGTTACGCTGTAAGGTAAAAAGTGTGTAGCTTTTGTAGTTTTATTTATCTGATCATATGCAGAATCTTCAGGAGATTGTCAAACCAGTCTTTTTGCTTTTCCACCCCTTTGCATAAGGCAGATTTAGGCTAACAAGCCATTTGGAGGCAATCGCACAAAATTGTATTCATCCTTTATTTAACCAGAGAAATCACATTGAGGTTTACATCTTTTGTTCAAGTGGGCCCTGGACAACAGAGCAGAATACATACAGTTCCACATGACACAACACTACATTAAATATAACAATGGATGGATGTTATAACAGTGGAAAGTGCATCTAATCACATACGCAATATTCATAACGACCAGTCATTCTCCGGGTTCCATTACGACTGCCAAATCTCCTTTTAATCCCATTTGCATTCAAGAAATATTTAGAAATCATTCACATTCTTGTGTGACTGGAATCATAATCGACATGCCCCAGTTCAGAACTGAAGGCTTTCTGAATCGATCCCAATTGAGGGATTTGTTATTGTGCAAGAGAACAGAAGCAATGCAAATACGATTTATTAACATGAGCTCTAAGCCAAATAAATACACAAGGAATCTAACAAGTACTGTTTTACAGTGAAAGAAATGGGTACAGTTACTGGCATTTACCGACTTCCTGCGTCTTATCTTCTGTAGTTAATAATAAGTAACGACATTAAGCAGACTTGGTATCCAAATGCAATCACATGTAATTATGTGCAGCGCCAGGTTTGCAGGGACTTGCTGATGAGCCAATGACACTGGCAGCCAATGACACTGGCAGCCAATGACACTGGCAGCCAATGACACTGGCAGCCAATGACACTGGCAGCCAATGACACTGGCAGCTGGCAGCCAATGACACTGGCAGCCAATGACACTGGCAGCCAATGACACTGGCAGCCAATGACACTGGCAGCCAATGACACTGGCAGCCAATGACACTGGCAGCCAATGACACTGGCAGCCAATGACACTGGCAGCCAATGACAAACAAACAGCATCAGTCTGACAACGTCTGTAGCCTGCTGGAGAATTCAGCTCCCAGACACCGGGACACCCTGTCTGTCATCAACATTCAGGATCATTGGTCACATCTCAAATGGCACCCTACTCCCTACATAAAATAGCGCACTACTTTTTTACCAGAGCCCTATGGGCTACTGTATAGGGTCTATGGTGCCAGGCCTCTGTCTCATGGGAGGGGATGGCGATGGTGTAAAGTACTTAAGGAATAATACTTTAAAGTACTACTTAAGTTGTTGTTTCGGAGTATCTTTCATTTACTATTTTATATTTTTTGACAATTTGTACTTTTAGTTCACTAAGTATATTTAAAAACAAATCATGTTAGACTTTTACTGAAGTATTATTTTACTGGGTGACATTCACTTTTACTTGAGTCATTTTCTATGAAGGTATCTTTACTTTTACTCCAGTATGACAATCGAGTACTTTATCCACCACTTGGGAATGGGTGGATAACTACCACTCTCATGAAGGCAGTTGACTTATTAATAGATCCAGCCACAGGATAACACAGTAGCACCTGATTCACTCAACCAGGCCATGAATTTGAGCAATGGAAGGGAATGAGAAAAGATTCCAAGATTCTGCCAACAGACCATCTTACAGTATAATGTACCTGCTCACCTCAACAAATCCCAGCGGTTTAAGTACCTGAGTCACCTGAACTAACGTTGCCTTTTAAGCTTGTGCCTCTACTAGCAGGCACATTCAGCATTCTCTCAGTGCAGCCTCGCCAGGCCTTTTAGCAGATGTTGAGACAAATTGCTCTATTAGCTTCTGGATGTGCAGGGAGAATAATCAAGCTTTGATCTTCTCTTGCTCCCTGCCTCCCACCTGTTTTACATCGCTCCCAGTAGGGCTGCTTCAACCATTTCCCACCTCACTCTGAGAATGAGCGTTTGTCTTCCTCCTTTTTCTGTATGGTTGGGGGAGGGGGAGGGGGAGGGGGGGGCAAAATAGTGTGGCAGGGATAGCTGATCTGAAACCAGTGCTTAGAGATGTTTCTACTTTCCTGCACTTGTTCCCCTCTGAATGAATATCTCATTTGTTCCGTAATGAGTGTAGACACCGTATACTGTGCAAAGTAAAGGAGCTTCCATTCAAATAGCCCCCTGATTGAGCCACAGGGAGAGGTGTTAATGAATTTCTCCTAGCTCCACTCTCCACTTTGCTCAGGGACGAGGATAAAGGGATGATGGGTGAATGGGTTCATCCTCTGTCCACTAACTTCAACACGTCTACTGAGCTCCAATCCAACACAGAAGACATTGACATAGTTTTATTGTTAGGTGGCTATATAATTATTTCTTCATCTCTTCTTCTTCAGTGTCATCATGTGCAATAGTGCTCGTTCTGTGGAATAAATCATTAGTGGGCCAATAGCCTATGTTTTCCACCCCATGGAAAAACAGTAGGTGATGTTGGGCCTGGTAGAGGTGCTGGGCCTGGTGGTGGAGGGGCCTGGTGGAGGTGCTGGGCCTGGTGGTGGTGCTGGGCCTGGTGGTGGAGGGGCCTGGTGGTGGTGGAGGGGC
>NW_025754631.1:0-8856 GCF_021184085.1 Oncorhynchus gorbuscha | reverse complement strand
TTTCTCTTTGTGTTCTCTTCTGACCATGATAATGATGAGGAGCTTGCTTTTCTCTTTGTGTTCTCTTCTGACCATGATAATGATGAGGAGCTTGCTTTTCTCTTTATGTTCTCTTCTGGCCATGATAATGATGAGGAGCTTGCTTTTCTCTTTGTGTTCTCTTCTGACCATGATAATGATGAGGAGCTTGCTTTTCTCTTTGTGTTCTCTTCTGGCCATGATAATGATGAGGAGCTTGCTTTTCTCTTTGTGTTCTCTTCTGGCCATGATAATGATGAGGAGCTTGCTTTTCTCTTTGTGTTCTCTTCTGACCATGATAATGATGAGGAGCTTGCTTTTCTCTTTGTGTTCTCTTCGGACCATGATAATGATGAGGAGCTTGCTTTTCTCTTTGTGTTCTCTTCTGGCCATGATAATGATGAGGAGTAGACTTGCTGCCAAAGCTGCACAACAACATGCTTGTGTCCCTTTGGCCTGTTTGGCTTGCTGTTAGTTTGGTCTGCAACAGAGAACAGAAGAAGGAGATACTGTGTCTCAAAGAATAAGGAGAAGCTGGTTTGGACTTAAGGACATACCATGTGTGTGTGTGTGTGTGTGTGTGTGTGTGTGTGTGTGTGTGTGTGTGTGTGTGTGTGTGTGTGTGTGTGTGTGTGTGTGTGTGTGTGTGTGTGTGTGTGTGTGTGTGTGTGTGTGTGTGTGTGTGTGTGTGTGTGTGTGTGTGTGTGTGTGTGTGTGTGTGCGTGCTTCCCTGTGTGTGTTAGTGTTAGGGTTCATGCTCTCTAGATGGATATCAGGGACATGTGTCGGCCATTTGTAGTGTAATCCCTGAACGAGCCGCTCTGAAAATGTTGGATGATATAGAATGTCACTCCTCTGAACAAAGCCTTTTATTTCACCAACATCTGTTTTTGGGTGAGGCTATCTCTGTGTGTTAATACAATATAGATATTAAAGACTGTTCCATGCTGAGTCAATACACACATTAAAGACTGTTCCATGCTTAGTCAATGGACACATTAAAGACTGGTCCATGCTGAGTCAATGGACACATTAAAGACTGTTCCATGCTGAGTCAATAGACAGACTAAAGACTGTTCCATGCTGAGTCAATGGACACATTAAAGACTGTTCTATGCTGAGTCAATACACACATTGAAGACTGCTCCATGCTGAGTCAATAGACGCGTTAAAGACTGTTCCATGTTGAGTCAATTGACAGACTAAAGACTGTTCAATGTTGACTCAATACACACATTAAAGACTGTTCCATGTTGAGTCAATTGACAGACTAAAGACTGTTCCATGTTGAGTCAATACACACATTAAAGACTGTTCCATGTTGAGTCAATTGTTTAGTGCTGATGATAAAGCTCATGAGATAAAATCATGAAATCTCTACTCTCTAAACCAGGCCCTAAAAACTGTTTCTTTTAGCCTCTTCAACATTGAAGCCAGTCACGATTCACTATAAAGAAAAATATTATTGGACTCTGAGGTAGTTTTCAACTTGACAGTACAGTATTACCAACACAGTCTTTTATAGCATGCCAAAGCTAAACGCGCACAAACCACACACTTGGTCCAAATCAACTTTGGCCTATATAGGTTACATTAAAGTCTAGACCATTTCTCTCCAACTCTGTTCCTGGAGAGCTTATCAACCAGCTAATTATTAGATCAGGTGCGCTAGATTAGTGTTGGGATGAAAACCTACAGGATGGTAGCTCTCCAGAAACAGGGTTGGAGTGGGGTAGCTCTCCAGAAACAGGGTTAGCCACGAGATGGTATCTCCAGAAGTTGGGTATGAAGGTAGCTCTCCAGAAACAGGGTTGGAGTGAAAACCTACAGGAAGGTAGCTCTCCAGAAACAGGGTTGGAGTGAAAACCTACAGGAAGGTAGCTCTCCAGAAACAGGGTTGGAGTGAAAACCTACAGGAAGGTAGCTCTCCAGAAACAGGGTTGGAGTGAAAACCTACAGGAAGGTAGCTCTCCAGAAACAGGGTTGGAGTGAAACCTACAGGAGGGTAGTTCTCCAGAAAACAGGGTTGGAGTGAAAACCTACAGGAAGGTAGCTCTCCAGGAACAAGGTTAAAACCTACAGGAGGGTAGCTCTCCAGAAACAGGGTTGGAGTGAAAACCTACAGGATGGTAGCTCTCCAGAAACAGGGTTGGAGTGAAAACCTACAGGAGGGTAGCTCTCCAGGAACAGGGTTGGAGTGAAAACCTACAAGAAGGTAGCTCTCCAGGAACAGGGTTGGAGTGAAAACCTACAGGAAGGTAGCTCTCCAGGAACAAGGTTAAAACCTACAGGAGGGTAGCTCTCCAGAAACAGGGTTTGGAGTGAAAACCTACAGGATGGTAGCTCTCCAGAAACAGGGTTGGAGTGAAACCTACAGGAGGGTAGCTCTCCAGGAACAGGGTTGGAGTTAGGAAGGTGTCTCCAGAAAACCTACAGGAGGGTAGCTCTCCAGAAACAGGGTTGGAAGTGAAAACCTACAGGATGGTAGCTCTCCAGAAACAGGGTTGGAGTGAAAACCTACAGGAGGGTAGCTCTCCAGAAACAAGGCTAAAACCTACAGGAGGGTAGCTCTCCAGGAACAAGTTTAAACCTACAGGAGGATAGCTCTCCAGGAACAGGGTTGGAGTGAAAACCTACAGGAGGGTAGCTCTCCAGGAACAAGGTTAAAACCTACAGGAGGGTAGCTCTCCAGAAACAGGGTTGGAGTGAAAACCTACAGGAGGGTATCTCCAGAAACAGGGTTGGAGTGAAAACCTACAGGATGGTAGCTATCCAGAAACAGGGTTGGAGTGAAAACCTACAGGAGCGTAGCTATCCAGGTACAGGGTTGATGTTAATAACCAACTCATCATCAATCTTTGATTATTTGAATCAGCTGTGTAGTGCTCGGACAAAAAAACAAAACTTGCACCCGGGGGGAAACCGCAGGACACCGTTTAGGAAACCCTGCCCAAGAGCATGCTCCTAGAGTAACAACAATATCAGCTTGCAAGATAACTTGTCTTTTTCTATGGTTTTTAATGGGGAAGCATTGTTAGGGGTCTTTTGATGTATGTGCTGTTGGGGTAGAGACTAGAGAGAGAAGAGATTGTTTTCTCAGGGGCTGTCCCTCCCTCCCTGCCTCCCTCCATACTCCCCATTCATCTTCATGTCCACAGGTGTTTTATTATGAGTTCTGTTGGACTGTAAAGTCAAGGCTGGGCTTTCCTAAAGGAAACGCTAGAATATACCATAGGGAACAGAGGGAGGAGAGGGATGGATGGAAGGAAGGAAGGAATGAGAGAGAGAGAGAGAGTGTAATCCCTTATTTTCCATACCTCTCCCTCTCTGCCTCACTTCCTCTTGTGTCTGCAGTAATAGATTTAAGGGTAGGAGAAATTCCATTGGTGCTGCATAGAGTCTGTATTCATTGTTAATTCCATTGGTGCTGCATAGAGTCTGTATTCATTGTTAATTCCATTGGTGCTGCATAGAGTCTGTATTCATTGTTAATTCCATTGGTGCTGCATAGAGTCTGTATTCATTGTTAATTCCATTGGTGCTGCATAGAGTCTTGTATTCATTGTTAATTCCATTGGTGCTGCATAGAGTCTGTATTCATTATTCATTGTGCTGCATAATTCCATTGGTGCTGCATAGAGTCTGTATTCATTGTTATTTCCATTGGTGCTGCATAGAGTCTGTATTCATTGTTAATTCCATTGGTGCTGCATAGAGTCTGTATTCATTGTTATTTCCATTGGTGCTGCATAGAGTCTGTATTCATTGTTATTTCCATTGGTGCTGCATATAGTCTGTATTCATTGTTAATTCCAATGGTGCTGCATAGAACCTGTATTCATTGTTATTTCCATTGGTGCTGCATAGAGTCTGTATTCATTGTTATTTCCATTGGTGCTGCATAGAGTCTGTATTCATTGTTATTTCCATTGGTGCTGCATAGAGTCTGTATTCATTGTTAATTCCATTGGTGCTGCATAGAGTCTGTATTCATTGTTAATTCCATTGGTGCTGCATAGATCTGTAGAGCCATTGGTGCTGCATAGAGTCTATTCATTATTAATTGGTGCTGCATTGTATTCATTATTTATTTCCATTAGCTGCATAGAGTCTGTATTCATTGTTATTTCCATTGTGGTGCTGAATAGAGTCTGTATTCATTGTTAATTCCATTGGTGCTGCATAAGTCTGTATTCATTGTTTCATTTCCATTGGTGCTGCATAGAGTCTGTATTCATTGTTAATTCCATTGGTGCTGCATGGTGTATTCACATGTTATTTCCATTGGTGCTAGAACCTGTATTCATTGTTATTTCCATTGTGTGCTGCATAGAGTCTGTATTCATTGTTATTTCCATTTGGTGCTGCATAGAGGTCTGTATCTGTATTCATTCATTGTTATTTCCATTGGTGCTGCATAGAGTCTGTATTCATTGTTATTTCCATTAGTGCTGCATAGAGTCTGTATTCATTGTTATTTCCATTGGTGCTGCATAGAGTCTGTATTCATTGTTATTTCCGTGGTGCTGCATTCTGTATTCATTGGTGCTGCATAGAGTCTGTATTCATTGTTAATTCCATTGGTGCTGCATAGAGTCTGTATTCATTGTTAATTCCATTGGTGCTGCATAGAGTCTGTATTCTGTTGTTATTTCCATTGGTGCTGCATAGAGTCTGTATTCATTGTTAATTCATTGGTGCTGCATAAGTCTGTATTCATTGTCTGTGCTGCATAGAGTCTGTGATTGTTAATTCCATTGGTGCTGCATAGAGTCTGTATTCATTATTAATTCCATTGGTGCTGCATAGAGTCTGTATTCATGGTTAATTCCATTGGTGCTACACAGAGTCTGTATTCATTGTTTGTCATACAATGTGACTTAGTTGGGAACATTTTCACTTGAATAGACAGACGTTTTGTTAACATTCGATATTGTTGTTTCATTATTTCAGCTCGACTTGCAGCTGAAATTCAAATTGACAGTTCACAATCTACAACATATTAAAACAGCTTCAACGTTCTAATAGCTTATTGCCTACTATACCATTGGACTAATATTGCACTAGCGAACTTTAAACAATAGTTCCGTGTGCCTCACGCTACCAGTCACCTGCTCACCCCTCAAGGTTGTCTCATTGACAAACTTATAAAGAGTAAGAACAACGAGATTTCAATTTACACATCATTTGGCCGCATAAACTTTTTCAATTTTACATGACAGTCTTACCCTTACCTTTACGTTGTAAGCGAAGCAACATGACATGATCTTGCCTTACCTTTCGTTGTGTCCAGACAACATGACAGTCTTACCTTTTGTTGTGGCAGACAACGCGGCAGTGCCTTGCCTGCTTTCGTTGTGGCTGACAACATGACAGTCTTGCCTTACCTTTCGTTGTGGCTGACAACATGACAGTCTTGCCTTACCTTTCGTTGTGGCTGACAACATGACAGGTGTCTGAGGGTGTGTTTAGGGCTTACGTTAGGGGAAAAGGTGTCTGAGAGTGTGTTTAGGGCTTACGTTAGGGGAAAAGGTGTCTGAGAGTGTGTTTAGGGCTTACGTTAGGGGAAAAGGTGTCTGAGAGTGTGTTTAGGGCTTACGTTAGGGGAAAAGGTGTCTGAGAGTGTGTTTAGGGCTTACGTTAGGGGAAAAGGTGTCTGAGAGTGTGTTCAGGGTTTACGTTAGGGGGAAAGGTGTCTGAGAGTGTGTTTAGGGCTTACGTTAGGGGAAAAGGTGTCTGAGAGTGTGTTTAGGGCTTACGTTAGGGGAATAGGTGTCTGAGAGTGTGTTTAGGGCTTACGTTAGGGGAAAAGGTGTCTGAGGGTGTGTTTAGGTCAATGAAAAACTCTCTGTATCAGTTTCAGCAGTTTGTGCCTCAGCACAATTTCAACTAGTCCTACACATTTCTCTCCTAAACAGTGGACATGTTTTCTAGGAGTTTCAAACACTGAAGAGTTAAACTAAACAATGAAACCATTACAAAGATGTTCTGTGGTGTGACATCATCCATCTCATTCTTTTTTATAATGTTGAGCAGAGCTGTTTATCTGTCCTCTTACAGTCTGTTTTCCATTTGGTCTGCTAACACTAAGCCTCCAAATGGCACCCCTGCTCCCATTTCTGTGCACTATACTACTGACCAGAAGCCCCTCGGGTCTAAAGTAGTTCCATATTTGGAATAGGGTGCCATTTGGGATACAAAGCAACTCTCTTCTCAGCAGGGCTGTGCCATCATGTCCTCATCTGGCATTTTCTACCAGGGAAAAAGCCTTGTTTATAGACAGGAAGAGTGTTCTTATAAAATATGCTTGTCAGTGTTAAAAGATAGAGGAGCCTGGACCATGTGGATCTGGACTCAGGAAAAACTAAGGCTCAAGGACACATGTAACCCTATCCCCGATCCTAACCTAGCCCTAGCCTAACCCTAACCCTAGCCCTAGCGTTAGCTAGCCCTAACACTTGCCCTAACCCTAACCCTATCCCTAACTCTAGCGCCAACCATATCCATAACCCTAGCCCAAGCCCTAACCCTGCCCCCAACCTAGCTCCTAGCTAACCCATCCCTAACCCTAGCCCCAACCCTATCCTAACTCTAGCCCTTGCTAACCCTAGTCCTAACCCCTATCCTAACTCTGGCCTAGCCTAGCTGACTCTATCCCACAACCTAGTCCTAACCCTATCCCTAACCCTAGCCCCAACCCTATCCCTAGCTCTAGCCCTTGCCCCTAACCTAGTCCTTCAACCCTATCCTAACTCTGGCCTAGCCCCTGGCTAACCTTCTTATCCTGGCCTGGTCCTGGCCTGGCTGTCCTGTCCTGGCTGGTCCTAGCCTGTCCCTAACTCTAGCCCTTGCCCTAACCCTAGTCCTAACCCTATCCCTAACTCTAGCCCCAACCCTAGCAACCGTGTCAACATGCATGCGCTCGGCCCGACACAGTAGTCGCTAGAGCACGATTAGACAGGGACATCCTGGCCGTCCAAACCCTCCCCTAACCCCGATGACGCTGGGCCAATTGTGTGCCGCCTCATGGGTCTCCCGGTCACAGCCGGCTGCGACACAGCCTGGGATCAAACCTGGATCTGTAGTGACACCTCTAGCACTGCAATGCCTTAGACAACTGCACCACTTGGGAAACCAGCTCAACCCTAGCCAAAATCCTTGTGACAGACTTGGCAGTATGTGACAGGTTGGTAGTAAACAACATTGTCTCTGTCTGACAGCAGTGGTGAACAGACAGCAGCAGCATCTCTCTGGGGTTATGAGGTAGAGGAACAGCCAGCCTCTTCACTACATTACACAACAGTGTATATATGGGATTCATATGAAATTGTATCAGTGAAGAAGTAGGACGTTTGAGGTCAGTGATGCTCCGAGGACGCAAATACTACGTCGCAACGAATTAACTGTGGTCACATTTCAGTTATGTGATTTGCTCTGATAAAACTTCTATGTTTCAAAATAATCATACCAAATTGTTCTAACTAAGCGTGACTCATATCTATTGAGCAGAATCAAGTCCATGAAGCTGGAGAAAGCACAGCCATAAATCTCCGTCCACAGTACCTCCTAGACTCAGCCCTCCCCAGTAACAGCCTTCCATCTCCATCCCCAGTTCCTCCTAGACCCAGCCCTCCCCAGTAACAGCCTCCCATCTCCATCCCCAGTTCCTCCTAGACTCAGCCCTCCCCAGTAACAGCCTTCCATCTCCATCCCCAGTTCCTCCTAGACTCAGCCCTCCCCCAGTAACAGCCTTTCATCTCCATCCCCAGTTCCTCTAAGACTCAGCCCTCCCCAGTAACAGCCTTCCATCTCCATCCCCAGTTCCTCCTAGACTCAGCCCTCCCCCAGTAACAGCCTTCCATCTCCATCCCCAGTTCCTCCTAGACTCAGCCCTCCCCAGTAACAGCCTTCCATCTCCATCCCCAGTTCCTCCTAGACTCAGCCCTCCCCCAGTAACAGCCTTCCATCTCCATCCCCAGTTCCTCCTAGACTCAGCCCTCCCAGTAACAGCCTTCCATATTCATCCCCAGTTCCTCCTAGACTCAGCCCTCCCCAGTAACAGCCTTCCATCTCCATCCCCAGTTCCTCCTAGACTCAGCCCTCCCCCAGTAACAGCCTTTCATCTCCATCCCCAGTTCCTCTAAGACTCAGCCCTCCCCAGTAACAGCCTTCCATCTCCATCCCCAGTTCCTCCTAGACTCAGCCCTCCCCCAGTAACAGCCTTCCATCTCCATCCCCAGTTCCTCCTAGACTCAGCCCTACCCAGTAACAGCCTTCCATCTCCATCCCCAGTTCCTCCTAGACTCAGCCCTCCCCAGTAACAGCCTTCCATCTCCATCCCCAGTTCCTCCTAGACCCAGCCCTCCCCCAGTAACAGCCTTCCATCTCCATCCCCAGTTCCTCCTAGACTCAGCCCTCCCCCAGTAACAGCCTTCCATCTCTATCCCCAGTTCCTCCTAGACTCAGCCCTCCCCAGTAACAGCCTTTCATCTCCATCCCCAGTTCCTCCTAGACTCAGCCCTCCCCCAGTAACAGCCTTTCATCTCCATCCCCAGTTCCTCCTAGACTCAGCCCTCCCCCAGTAACAGCCTTCCATCTCCATCCCCAGTTCCTCCTAGACTCAGCCCTCCCCCAGTAACAGCCTTCCATCTCCATCCCCAGTTCCTCCTAGACTCAGCCCTCCCCAGTAACAGCCTTCCATCTCCATCCCCAGTTCCTCCTAGACTCAGCCCTCCCCAGTAACAGCCTTCCATCTCCATCCCCAGTTCCTCCTAGACTCAGCCCTCCCCCAGTAACAGCCTTCCATCTCCATCCCCAGTTCCTCCTAGACTCAGCCCT
>NW_025754630.1:0-8859 GCF_021184085.1 Oncorhynchus gorbuscha | reverse complement strand
CATTCCCTGCTTGATTTCAGTCAATTAAACAAAGTATTGAGCCAGCCAGGAGTCGAACCTAGAATCTTCTGATCCGTAGTCAGACACGTTATCCATTGCGCCACTGGCCCCACGTCTAAGCTGAAGTCAGGTCACAGCTAGACCAGTGTACACAGTCATGGCGTCTCTCAACAACAAGGTTCCTTGGTTTTCTGTTTCAGATGCATATCTTAATTTGATCCTCCTGTTGTTGCATGAATTTTACTGCAGAGCAAGAAATGCAGCCATGAAGTGTATTCAACGTTTAAAAGCATTTGTATAATTTGAATCTACATAACATGTCACATTTCCTGTTGCTGAGTGAATATTGTTGTGTTGTGTGAAACTGCTGCATCTGTTGTTACACAAGTGGGTACCATAACGAAAATATATTCTTTCCCATACCAGGAGTTGAACCCGGGCCACCTGGGTGAAAACCAGGAATCCTAACCGCTAGACCATATGGGAAGACATACTTGGGGTGACACATCACAGACAAATCTTTAAATGTTGACATTATGCCTGTTGTTGGATTCAAAAACTACATCTTTTTCTCAGAGATGTTGGGGGAATGTCCAGATGAAATCCGTCTATAATGTGTTGAAGTGAGAACAGCCAGAAGCACAGAAAGGTATACAGTATCATTCCCAGCTTGATTTCAGTCAATTAAATAAAGTATTGAGCCAGCCAGGAGTCAAACCTAGAAACTCTAATCCCTTAGTCAGACACATTATCCATTGCGCCACTGGCCCCACGTCTTAAGCTGAAGTCAGGTCACAGCTAGACCAATGTACACAGTCATGGCGCTCCTGAACAACAAGGTTCCTTGGTTTTCTGTTTCAGATGCATATCTTAATTTGATCCTCCTGTTGTTGCATGAATTTTACTGCAGAGCAAGAAATGCAGCCATGAAGTGTATTCAACGCTTAAAAAGCCTTGTATAATTTGAATCTGCATAACAAGTCACATTTCTGTTGCTGAGGGAATACTGTTGTGTGTGAGAAACTGCTGCATCTGTTGTTGGCACAAGTGGTACATAACAAAAGTATATTCTTTCCCATACCGGGAGTTGAACCCCGGGCCACCTGGGTGAAAACAAGGAATCCTAACCGCTAGACCATATGGGAAGACACATACTTAAAATACACATCACAGACAAATCTTTAAATGTTGACATTATGCCTACATGTTTTGATTTAAAGCTAAATCCATCTTTTTTAATACAGTATCATTCCCAGCTTGATTTCAGTCAATTAAACAAAGTATTGAGCCAGCCAGGAGTCGAACCTAGAATCTTCTGATCCGTAGTCAGAAACGTTATCCATTGCCACTGGCACCACGTCTAAGCTGAAGTCAGGTCACAGCTAGACCAGTGTACAGTCAGTCATGGCATCTGTCAACAACAAGGTTCCTTGGTTTTCTGTTTCAGATTTGCGTATCTTAATTTGATCCTCCTGTTGTTGCATGAATTTTTACTGCAGAGCAAGAAATGCAGCCATGAAGTGTATTCAACGTTTAAAAAGCCTTGTATAATTTGAATCTACATAACAAGTCACATTTCCTGTTACAGAGGGAATATTGTTGTGTTGTGAGAAACTGCTGCATCTGTTGTTACATGTCACGTACCTAATGACAATATATTCTTTCCCATACCGATCTGAACCCGGCCACCTGGGTGAAAAGAAGGAACAACCGCTAGACCATATGGGAAGACACATACTTAAAATACACATCACAGACAAATCTTTAAATGTTGACATTATGCCTGTTTGATTTAAAAAAGCTACATCTTTTTTTTAATACAGTATCATTATTCCCTGCTTGATTTCAGTCACTTAAACAAAGTATTGAGCCAGCCAGGAGTCAAACCCTAGAATCTTCTGATCCGTAGTCAGACACCGTTATCCATTCAAATCAAATCAAATCAAATTTTATTTGTCACATACACATGGTTAGCAGATGTTAATGCGAGTGTAGCGAAATGCTTGTGCTTCTAGTTCCACAATGCAGTGATAACCAACAAGTAAATTTAACTAACAATTCCAAAACTACTGTCTTATACACAGTGTAAGGGATAAGGAACATGTACATAAGGGATATATGAATGAGTGATGGTACAGAGCATACAGTAGATGGTGTATCGAGGTACAGTATATACATATGAGATGAGTGTGTAGACAAAGTAAACAAAGTGGCATAGTTAAAGTGGCTAGTGATACATGTGTTACATAAGGATGCAGTCGATGATGTAGAGTACACATATGCATATGAGATGAATAATGTAGGGGTAAGTAACATTATATAAGGTAGCATTGTTTAAAGTGGCTAGTGATATATTTTGTATCATTTCCCATCAATTCCCATTATTAAAAATGGCTGGAGTTGGGTCAGTGTCAATGACAGTGTATGTTGGCAGCAGCCACTCAATGTTAGTGGTGGCTGTTTAACAGTCTGATGGCCTTGAGATAGAAGCTGCTTTTCAGTCTCTCGGTCCCAGCTTTGATGCACCTGTACTGACCTCGCCTCTGGATGATAGCGGGTGAACAGGCAGTGGTTCAGTGGTTGAAACTGCTGCATCTGTTGTTACACAAGTGCGTACCCTAACGACAAGTTATTCTTTCTTATACCAGTTGAACCTAGGCCACCTGGGTGAAAACCAGGAATCCTATTCAACGTTTAAAAATAATTTGAATCTACATAAAATTTAACATTTCCTGTTGCTGAGGGAATACTGTTGTGTTATGTGAAACTGCATCTTTTTATTCTTTCCCATACCGGGAGTCGAACGTTTAAAAAGCCTTATATAATTTGAATCTGCATAACAAGTCACATTTCCTGTTGCTGGAATATTGTTGTGTTGTGAGAAACTGCTGCATCTGTTGTTACACAAGTGGGTACCTAACGATATTCTTTCCCATACCGGGAGTTGAACCCAGGCCACCTGGGTGAAAACCAGGAATCCTAACTGCTTAGACCATATGGGAAGACATATACTTAAAATACACATCACAGACAAATCTTTAAATGTTGACATTATGCCTGTTGGATTCAAAACTACATCTTTTTCTCAGAGATGTTGGGGAATGTCAGATGAAATCCATCTAAAATGTGTTTAAAGTGAGAACAGCCAGAAGCACTGAAAGGTATACAGTATCATTCCCAGCTTGATTTCAGTCAATTAAATAAAGTATTGAGCCAGCCAGGAGTCAAAAACTAGAAACTTCTAATCCGTAGTCAGACACATTATCCATTGCGCCACTGGCCCCACGTCTAAGCTGAAGTCAGGTCACAGCTAGACCAGTGTACACAGTCATGGCGTCTGTCAACAACAAGGTTCCTTTTTTCTGTTTCAGATGCATATCTTAATTTGATCCTCCTGTTGTTGCATGAATTTTACTGCAGAGCAAGAAATGCAGCCATGAAGTGTATTCAACGTTTAAAAACGTATATAATTTGAATCTACATAACATGTCACATTTCCTGTTGATGAGGGAATATTGTTGTGTTGTGTGAAACTGCTGCATCTGTTGTTACACAAGTGGTTACCTAACGAAAATATATTCTTTCCCATATCAGGAGTTGAGCCCGGGCCACCTGGGTGAAAACAAGGAATCCTAACCGCTAGACCATATGGGAAGACACATACTTAAAATACACATCACAGACAAATCTTTAAATGTTGACATTATGCCTGTTTGATTTAAAAGCTACATCTTTTTTAATACAGTATCATTCCCTGCTTGATTTCAGTCAATTAAACAAAGTATTGAGCCAGCCAGGAGTCGAACCTAGAATCTTCTGATCCGTAGTCAGACACGTTATCCATTCAAATCAAATCAAATCCAATTTTATTTGTCACATACACATGGTTAGCAGATGTTAATGCGAGTGTAGCGAAATGCTTGTGCTTCTAGTTCCGACAATGCAGTGATAACCAACAAGTAATCTAACTAACAATTCCAAAACTACTGTCTTATACACAGTGTAAGGGGATAAGGAACATGTACATAAGGATATATGAATGAGTGATGGTACAGAGCAGCATACAGTAGATGGTATCGAGTACAGTATATACATATGAGATGAGTGTGTAGACAAAGTAAACAAAGTGGCATAGTTAAAGTGGCTAGTGATACATGTGTTACATAAGGATGCAGTCGATGATGTAGGGTACAGTATATACATATGCATATGAGATGAATAATGTAGGGTAAGTAACATTATATAAGGTAGCATTGTTTAAAGTGGCTAGTGATATATTTACATCATTTCCCATCAATTCCCATTATTAAAATGGCTGGAGTTGGGTCAGTGTCAATGACAGTGTGTTGGCAGCAGCCACTCAATGTTAGTGGTGGCTGTTTAACAGTCTGATGGCCTTGAGATAGAAGCTGTTTTTCAGTCTCTCGGTCCCAGCTTTGATGCACCTGTACTGACCTCTCCTTCTGGATGATAGCGGGGTGAACAGGCAGTGGTTCAGGTGGTTGAAACTGCTGCATCTGTTGTTACACAAGTGCGTACCTAACGACAAGTTTATTCCGGTTGGAGCGAGTGGTCGCATCTGCACGTCGCTCCAACGGGTAGTATAACTTTTTCATTATATTTCATTATATCACAACGGTTTGATTTGTCTTATCTTAGCAATTTCTTCTCAGCTAGCTACATAGCCATCTTTGTATCAAAAGATAATTGCGTAATTATCGTATTTCGCCGTCCTAACGTAGTCTTCACTAGTCTTCACTAGCCAGCTAGCTAACGTCCACTGATTAGCTGCACTGGAGAAACTGTTACACTCAACTGAACGACTTGATTAGTTTAGTGTCAGCTAGCCTACATAGCTGTCTTTGCTGTCTTCGTATCATCGTATCATCGTATCCAAGATAATTGTGTTGTTTTAGGTTTAGAGTGTGTAGTCTTAGAGTGATTATCTTAATTTACCGAGGTTAGCTAGCCAGCTATTTGTCGTCCTTAACGTAGGTGACTCTGCTAGCTAGCCAACAGCTAGCCAACGCTAATGCGTCTTCTGTATAGAACTCAACTACCAGTCGCATTCACAGGTTGTATCACATTTTCACTTCATTTTCATTACAGTACAACGGCGTTTGATTTGCTTGATCGTAGCTAGCTACTTAGCTATACGTTATAGCCGCTTTGTATCAAAGATAATTAAAAGTGTTCAGAGCTACTCAGGTTCATAGCCATCTATTGTCGCTCTTTAACGCAACGTAACGCAGTTCAACACTGCTAGCTAGCCTGCTAGCCCCGATAGCAACACTGCAGAAACTATTACACTCAACGGAACTGACTTGATTAGTGTAGGTGTCATCAACGCACCCACTGCCAGCTGGCCTACTTCAGCAGTACTGTATCATTTTAATCATTTTAGTCAATAAGATTCTTGCTACGTAGCTTAACTTTCTGAACATTCGAGACGTGTAGTCCACTTGTCATTCCAATCTCCTTTGCATTAGCGTAGCCTCTTCTGTAGCCTGTCAACTATGTGTCGGTTTATCCCTGTTCTCTCCTCTCTGCACAGACCATACAAACGCTCCTCACCGCGTGGCCGCGGCCACCCTACTCTGGTGGTCCCAGCGCGCACGACCCACGTGGAGTTCCAGGTCTCCGGTAGCCTCTGGAACTGCCAATCTGCGGTCAACAAGGCAGAGTTCATCTCAGCCCATGCCTCCCTCCAGTCCCTCGACTTCTTGGCCCTGACGGAAACATGGATCACCACAGACAACACTGCTACTCCTACTGCTCTCTCTTCGTCCGCCCACGTGTTCTCGCACACCCCGAGAGCGTCTGGTCAGCGGGGTGGTGGCACCGGGATCCTCATCTCTCCCAAGTGGTCATTCTCTCTTTCTCCCCTTACCCATCTGTCTATCGCCTCCTTTGAATTCCATGCTGTCACAGTCACTAGCCCTTTCAAGCTTAACATCCTTATCATTTATCGCCCTCCAGGTTCCCTCGGAGAGTTCATCAATGAGCTTGATGCCTTGATAAGCTCCTTTCCTGAGGACGGCTCACCTCTCACAGTTCTGGGCGACTTTAACCTCCCCACGTCTACCTTTGACTCTTTCCTCTCTGCCTCCTTCTTTCCACTCCTCTCCTCTTTGACCTCACCCTCTCACCTTCCCCCCTACTCACAAGGCAGGCAATACGCTCGACCTCATCTTTACTAGATGCTGTTCTTCCACTAACCTCATTGCAACTCCCCTCCAAGTCTCCGACCACTGCCTTGTATCCTTTTCCCTCTCGCTCTCATCCAACACCTCCCACACTGCCCCTACTCGGATGGTATCGCGCCGTCCCAACCTTCGCTCTCTCTCCCCCGCTACTCTCTCCTCTTCCATCCTATCATCTCTTCCCTCCGCTCAAACCTTCTCCCACCTATCTCCTGATTCTGCCTCCTCAACCCTCCTCTCCTCCCTCTCTGCATCCCTTGACTCTCTATGTCCCCTATCCTCCAGGCCGGCTCGGTCCTCCCCTCCCGCTCCGTGGCTCGATGACTCATTGCGAGCTCACAGAACAGGGCTCCGGGCAGCCGAGCGGAAATGGAGGAAAACTCGCCTCCCTGCGGACCTGGCATCCTTTCACTCCCTCCTCTCTACATTTTCCTCCTCTGTCTCTGCTGCTAAAGCCACTTTCTACCACGCTAAATTCCAAGCTTCTGCCTCTAACCCTAGGAAGCTCTTTGCCACCTTCTCCTCCCTCCTGAATCCTCCGCCCCTCCCCCCTCCTCCCTCTCTGCAGATGACTTCGTCAACCATTTTGAAAAGAAGGTCGACGACATCCGATCCTCGTTTGCTAAGTCAAACGACACCGCTGGTTCTGCTCACACTGCCCTACCCTATGCTCTGACCTCTTTCTCCCCTCTCTCTCCAGATGAAATCTCGCGTCTTGTGACGGCCGGCCGCCCAACAACCTGCCCGCTTGACCCTATCCCCTCCTCTCTTCTCCAGACCATTTCCGGAGACCTTCTCCCTTACCTCACCTCGCTCATCAACTCATCCCTGACCGTTGGCTACGTCCCTTCCGTCTTCAAGAGAGCGAGAGTTGCACCCCTTCTGAAAAAACCTACACTCGATCCCTCCGATGTCAACAATTACAGACCAGTATCCCTTCTTTCTTTTCTCTCCAAAACTCTTGAACGTGCCGTCCTTGGCCAGCTCTCCCGCTATCTCTCTCTGAATGACCTTCTTGATCCAAATCAGTCAGGTTTCAAGACTAGTCATTCAACTGAGACTGCTCTCCTCTGTATCACGGAGGCGCTCCGCACTGCTAAAGCTAACTCTCTCTCCTCTGCTCTCATCCTTCTAGATCTATCGGCTGCCTTCGATACTGTGAACCATCAGATCCTCCTCTCCACCCTCTCCGAGTTGGGCATCTCCGGCGCGGCCCACGCTTGGATTGCGTCCTACCTGACAGGTCGCTCCTACCAGGTGGCGTGGCGAGAATCTGTCTCCTCACCACGCGCTCTCACCACTGGTGTCCCCCAGGGCTCTGTTCTTGGCCCTCTCCTATTCTCGCTATACACCAAGTCACTTGGCTCTGTCATAACCTCACATGGTCTCTCTTATCATTGCTATGCAGACGACACACAATTAATCTTCTCCTTTCCCCTTCTGATGACCAGGTGGCGAATCGCATCTCTGCATGTCTGGCAGACATATCAGTGTGGATGACGGATCACCACCTCAAGCTGAACCTCGGCAAGACGGAGCTGCTCTTCCTCCCGGGGAAGGACTGCCCGCTCCATGATCTCGCCATCACGGTTGACAACTCCACTGTGTCCTCCTCCCAGAGCGCCAAGAACCTTGGTGTGATCCTGGACAACACCCTGTCGTTCTCAACTAACATCAAGGCGGTGGCCCGTTCCTGTAGGTTCATGCTCTACAACATCCGCAGAGTACGACCCTGCCTCACACAGGAAGCGGCGCAGGTCCTAATCCAGGCACTTGTCATCTCCCGTCTGGATTACTGCAACTCGCTGTTGGCTGGGCTCCCTGCCTGTGCCATTAAACCCCTTCAACTCATCCAGAACGCCGCAGCCCGTCTGGTGTTCAACCTTCCCAAGTTCTCTCACGTCACCCCGCTCCTCCGTTCTCTCCACTGGCTTCCAGTTGAAGCTCGCATCCGCTACAAGACCATGGTGCTTGCCTACGGAGCTGTGAGGGGAACGGCACCTCAGTACCTCCAGGCTCTGATCAGGCCCTACACCCAAACAAGGGCACTGCGTTCATCCACCTCTGGCCTGCTCGCCTCCCTACCACTGAGGAAGTACAGCTCCCGCTCAGCCCAGTCAAAACTGTTCGCTGCCCTGGCCCCCCAATGGTGGAACAAACTCCCTCACGACGCCAGGACAGCGGAGTCAATCACCACCTTCCGGAGACACCTGAAACCCCACCTCTTTAAGGAATACCTAGGATAGGTTAAGTAATCCCTCTCACCCCACCCCCCCTAAGTTTTAGATGCACTATTGTTAAGTGACTGTCCCACTGGATGTCATAAGGTGAATGCACCAATTTGTAAGTCGCTCTGGATAAGAGCGTCTGCTAAATGACTTAAATGTAAAAATGTAAATGTTATACCGGGAGTTGAACCTAGGCCACCTGGGTGAAAACCAGGAATCCTATTCAACGTTTAAAAACCCTTGTATAATTTGAATCTACATAAAATTTAACATTTCCTGTTGCTGAGGGAATACTGTTGTGTTATGTGAAACGACTGCATCTTTTGTTACACAAGTGCGTACCTAACGACAAGATATTCTTTCCCATACCGGAGTCGAATCCCAGGCGACCTGGTGAAAACCAGGAAAACCAGTGTACACAGTCATAG
>NW_025754629.1:5000-8861 GCF_021184085.1 Oncorhynchus gorbuscha | reverse complement strand
ATATCATGACAGGGACAGCTGGTTGACTTTACATGGCCTCGTATCATGACAGGGACAGCTGGTTGACTTTACATGGCCTCATATCATGGAAGTGGGGACAGCTTGGCTGACTTTACATGGCCTCATACATTTCATGAAGGGACAGCTGGTTGACTTTACATGGCCCGTATCATGACAGGGACAGCTGGTTGACTTTACATGGCCTCATATATCAGATGACAGGGACAGCTGGCTGGACGACATACTCTGACATCATGACAGGGACAGCTGGTTGACTTTACATGGCCTCATATCATGACAGGGACAGCTGGTTGACTTTACATGGCCTCATATCATGAAGGGGACAGCTATCATGGCCTCATCATGACAGGGACAGCTGGTTGACTTTACATGGCCTCCATATCATATCACAAGGGACTTGGTTGACATGACAGAATAATGCAGGGAAAAATGTATCATGACATGCTTTATACGGCCTCTTATCTTCTCTTTACATGGTTATGACAGGGACAGCTGGTTGACTGCAAGAATGGTCATGCTTTCACGTTAGACTACCCGGATAAAGCACTAAATAAACTTCAGTTAGTGCTAAATACGGCTGCTAGAATCCTGACTAGAACCAAAAAATGTGATCATATTACCTTCCAGTGCTAGCCTCCCTACACTGGCTTCCTGTTAAGGCTAGGCTGATTTCATGGTTTACTGCTAACCTACAAGCACATGGCTTACCCTACCTGTCTCTTGATTTGGTCCTTCTCCGCCATACTGCCACTTACCACGGTCACAAGTGCCAGGCCTCCTTACAGTCCTCAGAATTTCTAAGCAAACAGCTGGAGGCAGGGCTTTCTCCTATAGAGCTCCATTTTATGAATGGTCTACCTACTCCATGTGAGAGACACAGACTCGGTCTCAACCTTTAAGTCTTTATTGAAGACTCATCCTTCAGTGGGTCATATGATTGAGGTAGTCTGGCCCAGGAGTGTGAAGGTGAACGAAAGGCACTGGGAGTAACGAACGCCCTGCTGTCTCTGTCATTGCCCCCTCTCCACTGGGATTCTCTGCCTCTAACCCCACAGTGGCTGAGTCACTGTCTTACTGGGGCTCTTCCATGCCGTCCCTAGAGGGTGTGTCACTTGAGTGGGTTGAGTCACTGACGTGGTCTTCCTGTCCGGGTTGGCGCCCCTCTCGGGTTCGTAACCTGGGGAGATCTTCAGTGGGCTATACTCGGCCTTGTCGCAGGGTAGTAGGTTGGTGGTTGAAGATATCCCTCTAGTGGTGTGGGGGCTGTGCTTTAGCAAAGTGGGTGGGGTCATATCCTGCCTGTTTGGCCCTGTCCGGGGGTATCATCGGATGGGGCCACAGTGTCTCCTGACCCCTAGGGGGCTAGGGTCAGTCTGTTATATCTGGAGTAATTCTCCTGTCTTATCCGGTGTCCTGTGTGAATTTAAGTATGCTCCCTCTAATTCTCTCTCTCAGAGGACCTGAGCCCCAAGACCATGCCTCAGGACTACCTGGTCTGATGACTCCTTGCTGTCCCCAGTCCACCTGGCCGTGCTGCTGCTCCAGTTTAAACTGTTCTGCCTGCGGCTATGGAACCCTGACCTGTTCACCGGACGTGCTACCTGTCCCAGATCTGCTGTTTTCAACTCTCTACAGACAGTGCAGGATGTAGGAGATACTCTGAATGATCGGCTATGAAAAGTAAACTGACATTTATTCCTGAGGTGCTTAATCTGTTGCACCCTCGACAACCACTGTGATTATTATTATTTGACCCTGTTGGTCATCTATGAACATTTGAACATCTTGGCCATGTTCTGTTATAATCTCCACCCGGCACAGCCAGAAGAGGACTGGCCACCCCTCAGAGCCTGGTTCCTCTCTAGGTTTCTTCCTTGGTTCCTGCCTTTCTAGGAGTTTTTCCCTAGCCACTGTGCTTCTCTATTGCTTGCCATTTGGGGTTTTAAGGTGGATTTGGTAGGGTTGTAGACAGGGCTGATAGAGTATAACAGAGGGAACAATTTACAACTGTGTTAAAAATACACCTTAATTAACAGATCTGGCAATGAGCCTATTGTACTCACAATGACAAGATGTGAGATAGGGGGAGAGAGAGAGAGGGAGAGAGAGAGAGATGGACAGAGAGATGGACAGAGAGATGGAGAGAGAGAGGGAGAGAGAGGGAGAGAGATGGAGAGAGAGAGAGGGAGAGAGAGGGAGAGAGAGAGGGAGAGAGAGGGAGAGAGAGAGAGAGGGAGAGAGAGGGAGAGAGATGGAGAGAGAGAGAGATGGAGAGAGAGTAGTGGTAATGGTAATGATACCAGTTTAGTGGTGGATGTCATAAGGTGAATGCACCAATTTGTAAGTCGCTCTGGATAAGAGCGTCTGCTAAATGACTTAAATGTAAATGTAAATGGTGGTGGTAGTAGTGGTAATGGTAATGGTAACAGTTTAGTGGTGGTAGTAGTAGTGGGTAATGGTAACAGTTTAGTGGTGGTAGTAGTAGTAGTGGTAATGGTAACAGTTTAGTGGTGGTGGTGGTAGTAGTGGTAATGGTAATGGTAACAGTTTAGTGATGGTGGTAGTAGTAGCGGTAATGGTAACAGTTTAGTGGTGGTGGTAGTAGTAGTAGTGGTAATGGTAACAGTTTAGTGGTGGTGGTGGTAGTAGTGGTAATGATAATGGTAACAGTTTAGTGATGGTGGTAGTAGTGGTAGTGGTAATGGTAATGGTAACAGTTTAGTGGTGGTGTGGTAGTAGTGGTAATGGTAATGGTAACAGTTTAGTGGTGGTGGTGGTAGTAGTAGTAGTGGTAATGGTAATGGTAACAGTTTAGTGGTGGTGGTGGTAGTGGTAATGGTAATGGTAACAGTTTAGTGGTGGTGGTAGTAGTGGTAATGGTAACAGTTTAGTGGTGGTGGTGGTAGTAGTAGTAGTGGTAATGGTAATGGTACAGTTTAGTGGTGGTGGTGGTAGTAGTGGTAATGGTAATGGTAACAGTTTAGTGGTGGTGGTGGTAGTAGTGGTAATGGTAACAGTTTAGTGGTGGTGGTAGTAGTAGTAGTAGTGGTAATGGTAATGGTAACAGTTTAGTGGTGGTGGTGGTAGTAGTGGTAATGGTAATGGTAACAGTTTAGTGGTGGTAGTAGTGGTAAATGATACCAGTTTAGTGGTGGTGGTGGTAGTAGCAGTAGTGGTGTTTGCAATGGTAACAGTTTAGTGGTGGTGGTGGTAGTAGTAGTAGTGGTAATGGTAATGGTAACAGTTTAGGTGGTGGTGGTGGTGGTGGTAGTAGTGGTAATGGTAATGGTAACAGTTTAGTGGTGGTAGTAGTGGTAATGGATACCATTTAGGGTGGTGGTGGTAGTAGTAGTAGTGGTAATGGTAATGGTAACAGTTTAGTGGTGGTGGTGGTAGTAGTGGTAATGGTAACAGTTTAGTGGTGGTAGTAGTAGTAGTGGTAATGGTTATGGTAACAGTTTAGTGGTGGTGGTGGTAGTAGTGGTAATGGTAACAGTTTAGTGATGGTGGTGGTAGTAGTAGTAGTGGTAATGGTAATGGTAACAGTTTAGTGATGGTGGTGGTAGTAGTAGTAGTGGTAATGGTAACAGTTTAGTGGTGGTAGTAGCAGTAGTGGTAATGGTAACAGTTTAGTGGTGGTGGTAGTAGTGGTAATGATAACAGTTTAGTGGTGGTAGTAGTAGTGGTAATGGTAACAGCTTTAGTGGTGGTGGTAGTAGTGGTAATGGTAACAGTTTAGTGGTGGTAGTAGCAGTAGTGGTAATGGTAACAGTTTAGTGGTGGTGGTAGTAGTGGTAATGATACCAGTTTAGTGGTGGTAGTAGTGGTAATGGTAATGAT
>NW_025754628.1:0-8863 GCF_021184085.1 Oncorhynchus gorbuscha | reverse complement strand
CATTCCCCCTCAGAGTCACCCTCCTTCAATGAAGAGAGTTTCTCCATTCCCCCTCAGAGTCACCCTCCTTCAATGAAGAGAGTTTCTCCATTCCCCCTCAGAGTCACCCTCCTTCAATGAAGAGAGTTTCTCCATTCCCCCCTCAGAGTCACCCTCCTTCAATGAAGAGAGTTTCTCCATTCCCCCTCAGAGTCACCCTCCTTCAATGAAGAGAGTTTCTCCATTCCCCCTCAGAGTCACCCTCCTGCAATGAGAGAGTTTCTCCATTTCCTCCTCATACATTCCCCCTCAGAGTCACCCTCCTTCAATGAAGAGAGTTTCTCCATTCCCCCTCAGAGTCACCCTCCTTCAATGAAGAGAGTTTCTCCATTTCCTCCTCATACATTCCCCCTCAGAGTCACCCTCCTTCAATGAAGAGAGTTTATCCATTCCCCCCTCAGAGTCACCCTCCTTCAATGAAGAGAGTTTCTCCATTTCCTCCTCATACATTCCCCCCTCAGAGTCACCCTCCTTCAATGAAGAGTTTCTCCATTTCCTCCTCATACATTCCCCCCTCAGAGTCACCCTCCTTCAATGAAGAGAGTTTCTCCATTTCCTCCTCATACATTCCCCCCTCAGAGTCACCCTCCTTCAATGAAGAGTTTCTCCATTTCCTCCTCATACATTCCCCCTCAGAGTCACCCTCCTTCAATGAAGAGAGTTTCTCCATTCCCCCTCAGAGTCAAATTCCCTCCAATGAAGAGAGTTTCTCCATTCCCCCTCAGAGTCACCTCCTTCAATGAAGAGAGTTTCTCCATTCCCCTCAGAGTCACCCTCCTTCAATGAAGAGAGTTCTCCATTCCCCCACTCAGAGTCACCCTCCTTCAATGAAGAGAGTTCTCCATTCCCCACTCAGAGTCACCCTCCTTCAATGAAGAGAGTTCCTCCATTCCCCCTCATTCCCCCTCAGAGTCACCCTCCTTCAATGAAGAGTTTCTCCATTCCTCCTCATACATTCCCCCTCAGAGTCACCCTCCTGCAATGAAGAGTTTCTCCATTTCCTCCTCATACATTCCCCCTCAGAGTCACCCTCCTTCAATGAAGAGAGTTTCTCATTTCCTCCTCATACATTCCCCTCAGAGTCACCCTACTTCAATGAAGAGAGTTTCTCCATTTCCTCCTCATACATTCCCCTCAGAGTCACCCTCCTTCAATGAAGAGAGTTTCTCCATTCCCCCTCCAGAGTCACCCTACTTCAATGAAGAGAGTTTCTCCATTCCCCCTCAGTCACCTCTACTTCAATGAAGAGAGTTTCTCCATTCCCCCTCAGTCACCCTCCTTCAATGAAGAATTTTCTCCATTTCCTCCTCATACATTTCCCCCTCCACCCTCCTTCAATGAAGAGAGTTTCTCCATTTTCCCTCAGAGTCACCCTACTTCAATGAAGAGAGTTTCTCCATTCTAGAGGGGGGAAATGAGTCCCTTTCAGGCCCAAGGCAACGTACTGGTCTGTGAAGACCTGAATGCTGGAACAGCAGAAGAACAAGACACTATTAACAGTCATGGGATAAACACCTACCAGGAAGTAACTACCAATCCCTCCCCACATACAGACAGGAAGTAACTACCAATCCCTCCCACATACAGACAGGAAGCAAACAACCTTTCCCTCCCCACATACAGACAGGAAGTAATAACCTTTCACTCCCCACATACAGACAGAAGTAATAACCGTTCCCTCCCCACATACAGACAGGAAGTAATAACCTTTCCCTCCCCCACATACAGACAGGAAGCAACAACCTTTCCTCCCCACATACAGACAGGAAGCAACAACCTTCCCTCCCCACAGACAGACAGGAAGTAACAACCTTTCCCTCCCCACATACAGACAGACAGGAAGTAATAACTTTCCCTCTCCCCACATACAGACAGACAGGAAGTAACAACCTTTCGCTCTTGCACATACAGACAGACAGGAAGTAACAACCTTCCTCCCCACATACAGACAGACAGGAAGTAACAACCTTTCCCTCCCCACATACAGACAGACAGGAAGTAACAACTTTTCCCTCCCCACATACAGACAGACAGGAAGTAACAACCTTTCCCTCCCCACATACAGACATACAGGAAGCAACAACCTTTCCCTCCCCTCATACAGACAGGGAAGCAACAACCTTCCCTCCCCACATACAGAGACAGGAAGTAACAACCTTTTCCTCCCCACAGACGGACAGGAAGTAACAACCTTTCCCTCCCCACATACAGACAGACAGGAAGCAACAACCTTTCCCTCCCCTCATACAGACAGGAAGCAACAACCTTTCCTCCCCTCATACAGACAGGAAGCAACAACCTTTCCCTCCCCACATACAGACAGACAGGAAGCAACAACCTTTCCCTCCCCTCATACAGACAGGAAGCAACAACCTTTCCCTCCCCACATGCCCCCACAGAAACAACTATGACAAAGTGAAAAACTCAAATGGAGCACTGCTCCTGAAGCTCTGTGGAACACTGGGTCTGTACATAGTCAATGGTAGGCTGAGAGGGGACTCTTCTGGTAGGTCCACCTACAGCTCTGTGGAACACTGGGTCTGTACATAGTCAATGGTAGGCTGAGAGGGGACTCTTCTGGTAGGTCCACCTACAGCTCTGTGGAACACTGGGTCTGTACATAGTCAATGGTAGGCTGAGAGGGGACTCCTATGGTAGGTCCACCTACAGCTCTGTGGAACACTGGGTCTGTACATAGTCAATGGTAGGCTGAGAGGGGACTCTTCTGGTAGGTCCACCTACAGCTCTGTGGAACACTGGGTCTGTACATAGTCAATGGTAGGCTGAGAGGGGACTCTTCTGGTAGGTCCACCTACAGCTCTGTGGAACAATGGGTCTGTACATAGTCACTGGTAGGCTACGGCTGGCAGAGTAGGGTAGACTCTTTTGACTCTTCTGTTGGGTCCACCTACAGCTCTGTGGAACAATGGGTCTGTACATAGTCAGTACGGTAGTACGGTAGATTACTTTATCACTGACCTCAACCCAGAGTCTCTCAGAGCGTTCTGATCAGCCCACTGACCTCAACCCAGAGTCTCTCAGAGCGTTCACAGTCAGCCCACTGACCTCAACCCAGAGTCTCTCAGAGCCTTCACAGTCAGCCCACTGACCTCAACCCAGAGTCTCTCAGAGCGTTCACAGTCAGCCCACTGACCTCAACCCAGAGTCTCTCAGAGCGTTCACAGTCAGCCCACTGACCTCAACCCAGAGTCCCTCAGAGCGTTCACAGTCAGCCCACTGACCTCAACCCAGAGTCTCTCAGAGCGTTCACAGTCAGCCCACTGACCTCAACCCAGAGTCTCTCAGAGCGTTCACAGTCAGCCCACTGACCTCAACCCAGAGTCTCTCAGAGTTCACAGTCAGCCCACTGACCTCAACCCAGAGTCTCTCAGAGCGTTCACAGTCAGCCCACTGACCTCAACCCAGTCTCTCAGAGCCACAGTCAGCCCACTGACACCCCTCCTCAGAGCGTTCACAGTCAGCCCACTGACCTCACCACAGTCAGTCTCTCAGAGCCCTTCACAGTCAGCCCACCTCAACACCTCTCAGAGAGTTCACAGTCAGCCCACTGACCTCAACCCAGAGTCTCTCAGAGAGTTCACAGTCAGCCCACTGACCTCAACCCAGAGTCTCTCAGAGCGTTCACAGTCAGCCCACTGACCTCAACCAAGAGTCTCTCAGAGCCCCTTCAGACAGTCAGCCCACTGACACCCCTCTCAGAGCCTTCACAGTCAGCCCACTGACACAACCCTCTCTCAGAGCCAAACAGTCAGCCCACTGATCTCCCTCTCTCAGAGTTCAGACCACAGTCAGCCCACTGACACCCAGAGTCTCTCAGAGCCTTCACAGTCAGCCCACTGACCTCACCCCTATCAGAGCCTTCACAGTCAGCCCACACCTCAGACCAAGTCAGCCTCTCAGAGCCCTATCCAGTCAGCCCACTGACCTCAACCAAGAGTCTCTCAGAGCCTTCACAGTCAGCCCACTGACACCTCCTCAGACCACAGTCAGCCCACTGACACCCTATCAGACCTTCACAGTCAGCCCACTGACACCCCTATCAGAGCCTTCACAGTCAGCCCACTGACACCTCTCTCAGAGCCTCCACAGTCAGCCCACTGACCTCCCCTTCTCTCAGACCTTCACAGTCAGACTGACCTCAGCAGGTCTCTCAGAGCCTATTGACACCCACTGACCTCAGCCAAGAGTCTCTCACTTCACAGTCAGCCCATGTCATCAGAGCCTTCACAGTCAGCCCACTGACACCTCTCTCAGAGCCTTCACAGTCAGCCCACTGACACCTCTCCAGAGCCTTCACAGTCAGCCCACTAACACCTCTATCAGACCTTCACAGTCAGCCCACTGTCTCTCAGACCAGTCAGCCCACTGACACCTCTACAGACCACAGTCAGCCCACTGACACCTCTCTCAGTCCCTCCACAGTCAGCCCACTGGTCAACTACCTCTATCAGACCTTCAGTCAGCCCACTGACCTCAGACCACAGTCTCTCAGAGCCTTCAGACCAGTCAGCCCACTAACACCTCTCTCAGAGCCTTCACAGTCAGCCCACTGACACATATCTAGGCCTTCACAGTCAGCCCACTGGTTCTCTCTCATGAGCCTTCACAGTCATATTGACACTGGTCTACTACCAGGTCATGTGTCTTCTCAGTCATGTTGAGACTGGTCTACTACCAGGTCATGTGTCTTCTCAGTGTGTCTTCTCTGTTCTACTACCAGGTCATGTGTCTTCTCAGTCATGTTGACACTGGTCACTACCAGGTCATGTGTCTTCTCAGTCATGTTGACACTGGTCTACCTACCAGGTCATGTGTCTTCTCAGTCATGTTGACACTGGTCTACTACCAGGTCATAAAGTCTATTGAATTGAATGAGAGAAAGAGAGAAGAGAGAGAGAAAGAGGGGTTCTTACCTTGGTTGGAGGCGGACTTGAAGGATCTTGGGGCGGTGCTTATTGGCAAGGAGGTGCCAAGTGATGTGATAGAGGTCACCAAATCACGAGGGTCTGTGTGAACCACGGTGGGAGGAGTAGTGGAAGAGAAGTAAGAAGAGGATGAAGAGGAGTGTGTGACAGTAGTGTCCGTGTGTGGAATATAGTGAGTTCCAGTTGGTTTGAGGTTGTGTTCACGGTCGGGTCGGTCTGCGGTCGCTGTCCTGGCAGGTCGGTCACGTTAGGGTTAAAGGGAGAGGTCCCGATAGCGGTGGCGGAGTGTCCGTGGAGACAGGGGTACGTGCGAATAGGGGGTCCGACTCTCTGACTCTACTCTCCCATAAAGAAAACATTCCCAAAGATTCCTGAAACACAACAAACACAGGAGGAATCTTATAGTCTGGTGACGATACAGTCAATTAATCAATACGATACAGTTGATTAATCAATACGATACAGTCGATTAATCAATACGATACAGTCGATTAATCAATACGATACAGTCGATTAATCAATACGATACAGTCGATTAATCAATATTGAAATCAGATACAGTCGATTAATCAATACGATGTGATTAATCAATACGTACAGTTGATTAATCAATACGATAAAGTCTATATATTGAAGAGATAGACGTTCTGATAACAGTTGATTAATCAATACTTCTACAGTCTATATTGAAGAGATAGGCGTTCTGATAACAGTCGATTAATCAATACTATACAGTCTATATATTGAAGAGATAGACGTTCCTGATAACAGTTGATTAATCAATACTATACAGTCTATATATTGAAAGAGATAGACGTTCTGATAACAGTTGATTAATCAATACTATATAGTCTCAGTGGCAACCTGTCATTCAGGGCAGTGTCACCAGCAAAGCACCTCCCACTCCATCCCTCCTCCATGCTTCATGGTGGGAACTACACATCCGTTCACCTAATAATAATAATAATATATGCCATTTAGCAGACGCTTTATCCAAAGCCACTGTTTGTGTTTCTTGGATTGAACCCACTAGTGCGCCTATTGTTTCAGTTTCTTCTTCTTCTTCTTATTGGTGTCCTTTAGTTGTGGTTTTCTTTGCAATTCAACCATGAAGGCCTGATTCACACAGTCTCCTCTGAACAGTTGATGTTGAGATGTGTCTGTTATTGAACTCTGTGAAGCATTTATTTGGGCTGCAATTTTCTGAGGCTGGTAACTAATGAACTTCTCCTCTGCAGCAGAGGTAACTCTGGGTCTTCCTTTCCTGTGGCGGTCCTCATGAGAGACAGTTTCACCATAACCCTTGATGTTTTTGTGGCCGGCACTTGAAGAAACTTTCAAATTTCTTGAAATCTTCCGTATTGACTGACCTTTATGTCTTAAAGTACGATGGACTGTCGTTTCTCTTGCCATTTGAGCAGTTCTTGCCACATGGACTTGGTCTTTTGCCAAACAGGTCCATCTTCTGTATACCACACCAACCTTGTCACAACTTTAATGATTGACTCAAATGTATTAATTGAAATGCATTCAGGTGACTACCTCATGAAGCTGGTTGAGAGAATCACGAAAGGCGTGCAAATCCGTCATCAAGGCAAAAGGGTGACTACTTTGAAGAATCTCAAATATAAATATTTTGATATGTTTTAACCCTTTTTTGGTTACTACGTGATTCCATATGTGTTATTTCATAGTGTTGATGTCTTCAATATTATTCTACAATGTAGAAAATAATAAAAATAAAGAAAAACACTGGAATGGTACTGGTCGTTGTGATGGTCGGGGAGAAGTGGAGAGACGTTGTGATGGTCAGGGAGAAGTGGAGAGACGTTGTGATGATAAGGAGAAGTGGAAGGCGTTGTGATGATGGGAGAAGTGGAGAGACGTTGTGATGGTCAGGGAGAAGTGGAGAGACGTTGTGATGGTCGGGGAGAAGTGGAGAGACGTTGTGATGGTCGGGGAGAAGTGGAGAGACGTTGTGATGGTCGGGGAGAAGTGGAGAGACGTTGTGATGGTCAGGGAGAAGTGGAGAGACGTTGTGATGGTCGGGGAGAAGTGGAGAGACGTTGTGATGGTCGGGGAGAAGTGGAGAGACGTTGTGATGGTCGGGGAGAAGTGGAGAGACGTTGTGATGGTCGGGGAGAAGTGGAGAGACGTGATGGTCAGGGAGAAGTGGAGAGACGTTGTGATGGTCGGGGAGAAGTGGAGAGACGTTGTGATGGTCGGGGAGAAGTGGAGAGACGTTGTGATGGTCGGAGAGAAGTGGAGAGACGTTGTCATGGCCGGGGAGAAGTGGAGAGACGTTGTGATGGTCGGGGAGAAGTGGAGAGACGTTGTCATGGTCGGGGAGAAGTGGAGAGACGTTGTCATGGTCGGGGAGAAGTGGAGAGACGTTGTCATGGTCGGGGAGAAGTGGAGAGACGTTGTCATGGTCGGGGAGAAGTGGAGAGACGTTGTGATGGTCAGGGAGAAGTGGAGAGACGTTGTGATGGTCAGGGAGAAGTGGAGAGACGTTGTGATGGTCAGGGAGAAGTGGAGAGACGTTGTGATGGTCAGGGAGAAGTGGAGAGACGTTGTGATGGTCGGGGAGAAGTGGAGAGACGTACATTGTGATGGTCGGGGAGAAGTGGAGAGACGTTGTGATGGTCAGGGAGAAGTGGAGAGACGTTGTGATGGTCGGGGAGAAGTGGAGAGACGTTGTGATGGTCGGGGAGAAGTGGAGAGACGTTGTGATGGTCAGGGAGAAGTGGAGAGACGTTGTGATGGTCATGGAGAAGTGGAGAGACGTTGTGATGGTCGGGGGGAGGTGGAGAGACGTTGTGATGGTCATGGAGAAGTGGAGAGACGTTGTCATGGTCGGGGAGAAGTGGAGAGACGTTGTCATGGTCGGGGAGAAGTGGAGAGACGTTGTCATGGTCGGGGAGAAGTGGAGAGACGTTGTGATGGTCGGGGAGAAGTGGAGAGACGTTGTGATGGTCAGGGAGAAGTGGAGAGACGTACATTGTGATGGTCGGGGAGAAGTGGAGAGACGTTTGTATATTAATAAGGGAGAGAAGAAGAATGTGTGTGTGTGTGTGTGTGTGTGTGGTGTGGTGTGGTGTGGTGTGGTGTGGTGTGGTGTGGTGTGGTGTGGTGTGGTGTGTGTGTGTGTGTGTGTGTGTGTGTGTGTGTGTGTGTGTGTGTGTGTGTGTGTGTGTACCTGAGAAGGCCAGTAGAACCAGCAGTAGACAGGTTAGCAGGCTGATAACAGGGACGAGGATGAGGAGGAGAAGACGAAGATAGTTCTTTGTCGAGGTCCTCTTCTGAGGACACACTTCACCCATGGTCATGTCCTCATCAGCAACCTACACACACAATGAGAGAGGGGAGACAGAGAAACCAGACAGAAGGAGAGAGAGGAGACAGAGAAACCAGACAGAAGGAGAGAGAGGAGACAGAGAAACCAGACAGAAGGAGAGAGGGGAGACAGAGAAACCAGACAGAAGGAGAGTGAGGGAGACAGAGAAACCAGACAGAAGGAGAGAGAGAGAGACAGAGAAACCAGACAGAAGGAGAGAGAGGGAGACAGAGAAACCAGCCAGAAGGAGAGAGGGGAGACAGAGAAACCAGACAGAAGGAGAGAGAGGAGACAGAGAAACCAGACAGAAGGAGAGAGGGGAGACAGAGAAACCAGACAGAAGGAGAGAGGGGAGACAGAGAAACCAGACAGAAGGAGAGAGGGGAGACAGAGAAACCAGACAGAAGGGGAGACAGAGAGAGAGACAGTAAGACAGTTATAGTAACACTTAGATAGGTCAGCAGTACTATAACTAATAGTTAGATAGGTCAGCAGTACTATAACTAATAGTTAGATAGGTCAGCAGTACTATAACTAATAG
>NW_025754627.1:0-8864 GCF_021184085.1 Oncorhynchus gorbuscha | reverse complement strand
TCTTTTCTGTCACTATTGTCCAGCCGTATATTTCCGGTATCATACGAGGACATTGGGTCAGCGCGTTCAGAGGTGGGTGCTTGAATCCATTGTCTGTGCAAAGGCCTAAACCTGCAGTCGAAACCAGCCTCTCTGCGTTATCCATTCTGGTCACATTTTTGGCTATTTTCGTCGGGCAGACTTGTGCGTCACAAGGCCCCGGAACAGTCATGTAATTTGTGAGATCCAAATCAATATATGTGTTGGCATTCAAAAGTCTCTCACAGCCACCTCCTCCTCCCCCGCTCTCTGCTCTCCCATCTCTCCATCCCTCCCTCCTTTCTTTTTTTTCAAAATAGCATCTCAGTAGGGGGAAGGAATCAACTGACGCCATTTGTAATTCATACCAATGTCAACGGTACCTGGTACGTTTTTCGTAGACATCTTCCCCCCTCCTGATGATATCTGTGCCCCAGTGACAGAGTGGGATGAGTGCCTAAAAGAGCCACGCAAATGGCTTTGGATGGGGTTTGAAAAGTGATCTGTCTGCCTCGTCCTTGCTTACAGTGCCTGGGTCATGTTCATTAGTGCACTCAACGAGTAACATTTTACGACATTTCACAATGAAAGTGAATGTTTGCTTTTGGACAAGTACAGGTGGGCCCTCCATGTTTCAGACCTTTTTCTTTCGCCTAGTGCCCAATGAACACAGCCCAGGACTTGGCCATGTCAGACACACACCTGAACATCCCACAAGTAAAGACTACTGTGTCATGGTTGACTTAGATCTAAATCTTTGGAAAATGTTTTTCTACCAACCACCGTTAAAGTTCTGGAACTTTCTTTCCACATAGAGGCAGAATAATGAATCCTGACCGTGGATCAAAATGAGTTCAAAAACAATTACCACCCAATCTTCTATGACTAATACAGCCGGTTTGATAATTAACTAGTTAAACCAACTCGCGATTAAACATAGTGTTTAATTAAACATGTCTTTTAAAAAGTGCCGCTAGAAGTGGCACCGGACGGCAATGAGCTTTGATTTACATCAAATGAACGATGAGTTATTTTCATCCCACCGCAAACCCTAATCTGGCGGCCATTTTGACCTTCATCAAAGCAGCAGATGAAGGAACATGAAGCACAAAAACACAGAAGCGTACAGGCTCCTGCTATTCACCCACCAACATTACCTTTGAGAGCTTAGATCAAACACCCCCCCATCCACGCCACTGGAGATTAGAAGTAATTAGTAGTATTACTGCCATCATTAAGCAGTGGCTCCTTATCTAAGCTGGCTTATATGTATTCGCCTAGGCGTAAGTAGTGTGAGAGGAAAAGGGAGGAAGGAATAAGGTGATTTTGTATAGACCTGGGGAATTTCACAATGGAAGCGTTTCTCCCCACCCATCTGGGCCGATGTGTCACCTAGCCGCCACGAAAAAGAGGACAGGAGGAGATGTCGCTATAAACCACTCACACTCGTAACAGGAGAAACATGGACTTCAGGAATCAGTTAATATAAATCACGAGTGAGGATGGATCATCTGGAAACACTCCAGATTTTTTGGAAGAGAGCGTCTGCCGCTGATGACTCACCCAACAATCATCCTCTGGAGAGCCATAGAGTTTGTAACACACACTACCATCAAAGCATAAAATGACTATGTAATAAAACACAAGTACTTAAAGAAATTAATTTATGAAATTATGAAAATAACAACGACTCAGCCGCAAAGTGGTAGGCCCCTCAAGCTCACAGAATGAGTGCTGAGTGCTGAAGTGCATAGCGCCACACTCACTACTGAGTTCAAAATTGCCTCTGGAAGCAATGTCAGCACAAGGACAGTTCATCGGGAGCTTGATGAAATGGGTTTGCATAGCCGAGAAGCTGCACACAAGCCTAAGATCACCATGCGCAATACCAAGTGTCAGCTGGAGTGGTGTAAAGCTCGCCGCCATTGGATTCAGTGCAGTGGCAACGCGATCTCTGGAGTGATGAATCACGCTTTACCATCTGGCAGTCTGAAGGATGAATATTGGTTTTGGTGGGTGCCAGGAGATCGCTACCTGTCCCAATGCTTAGTGCCAACTGCAAAGCTTGGTGGAAGAGGAATAATGGTCTGGGACTTGACTGGCCTGCACACAGCCCTGCCCTCAACCCCATTGAACACCTTTGGCATGAATTGGGATGCAGACTGATCTTGAATCAGTAGCCAGGCCTAATCATGCCCAACCTCACTAATCCTCTTGTGACTGAGTGGAAGCAAATCCCCACAGCGATGTTCAACCAACCAGTGGAAAGCCTTCCCAGAAGAGTGAGGCTGTTATAGCAGCAAATGGGACCAACTCCATATTACAGCCCGTGATTTTGGAATGAGATGTTCGGAGAGCAGGTGTCCACATACTTTTGGCCATGTAGTTTTTGTAGTCAGCAAGGACCACGTTAAAATCAAATAACATTTTATTGGTCACATACATATTTAACAGATGTTCATTCAGGTGTAGCGAAATGTTTGTGTTCCTAGCTCCAACAGTGCAGTGGTATCCTAAAACAATTCACAACAATACACACAAATCTAAAAGTAAAATAATAAAATTAAGAAATACATAAATATTAGTTTGAACAACGCCGGCATTGACTAAAATACAGTAGAATAGAATACAGAATATACACTACTGTTCAAAAGTTTGGGGTCACTTAGAAATGTCCTGTTTTACAAAGAAAATCACATTCAAAAAGTTTGGGGTCATTTAGAAATGTCCTTGTTTTTGAAAGAAAATCACATCAAAAGTTTGGGGTCATTTAGAAATGTCCTTGTTTTTGAAAAAGAAAATCATTTTTTTTGTCCATTAAAATAACATCAAATTGATTAAAAATATATTGTAGACATTGTTAATGTTGTAAATGACTATTCTTTGGAAATGACTGAATTTGAATGGATTATCTACATAGGCTTACAGAGGCCCATTATCAGCAACCATCACTCCTGTGTTCCAATGGCACGTTGTGTTAGCTAATCCAAGTTTATCATTTTAAAAGTGTTATGCAGGTGAATGAGGACCCAAAAGCGACTTGGCGAAAAAACAGAGTTTTAATCCAGTAAGATACTTAACAAAACAAAAGGCATAATACTACTCGTAAAGACGAGAACAGACTGGGAGACTTGATCAAGAACTGCAGGCTGCCTCGGGAAGGCACTTGAACCTAGCAGACTCAGACACCTGCTCACCACGCAGCATCTGAGGGAAACACGACACGACAGGGCAAACATAGACACAGCACGGTGAATATAGACAAGGATCCGACAGCGCAGGTACGGAAAACAAGGAGAGAAATAGGGACTCTAATCAGGGAAAAGGATCGGGAACAGGTGGGAAGACTAAATGATTGATTAGGGGAATAGGAACAGCTGGGAGCAGGAACGGAACGATAGAGAGAAGAGAGAGCGAGAGAGAGTGAGAGAGGGAGGGGGAGAGAGAGGGATAGAAAGAGGGAAAGAACCTAATAAGACCAGCAGAGGGAAACGAATAGAAGGGGAAGCACAGGGACAAGACATGATAATTAATGACAAAACATGACAGTACCCCCACTCACCGAGCGCTCCTGGCGCACTCGAGGAGAACCCTGGCGGCAACGGAGGAAATCATCAATAAGCGAACGGTCCAGCACGTCCCGAGACGGAACCCAACTCCTCTCCTCAGGACCGTAACCCTCCCAATCCACTAGTATTGGGTGACCCCGTCCCCGAGAACGCATGTCCATGATCTTACGTACCTTGTAAATAGGTGCGCTCGACAAGGACGGGGGGGGGAGGGAAGACGAACGGGGGTGCGAAGAAAGGGCTTGACACAGGAGACATGGAAGACAGGATGGACGCGACGAAGATGTCGCGGAAGAAGCAGTCGACAGCGACAGGATTGGCCGACCTGGGAGACACGGAACGGACCAATGAACCGCGGAGTCAACTTACGAGAAGCTGTCGTAAGAGGAAGGCTGGGAGTGGAAAGCCACACTCTCTGGCCGCAACAATACCTTGGACTCTTTAATCCTGCGTTTATTGGCGGCTCTCACAGTCTGTGCCCTGTAGCGGCAAAGTGCAGACCTCACCCTCCTCCAGGTGCGCTCACAACGTTGGACAAACGCTTGAGCGGAGGGAACGCTGGACTCGGCAAGCTGGGATGAGAACAGAGGAGGCTGGTAACCCAGACTACTCTGAAACGGAGATAACCCGGTAGCAGACGAAGGAAGCGAGTTGTGAGCGTATTCTGCCCAGGGGAGTTGTTCTGCCCAAGACGCAGGGTTTCTGAAAAGAAAGGCTGCGTAGTATGCGGTGACCAATCGTCTGATTGGCCCTCTCTGCTTGACTGCTAGACTGGGGATGAAACCCGAAGAGAGACTGGACGGACGCACCAATCAAACGACAGAACTCCCTCCAAAACTGTGACGTGAATTAGGACCTCTGTCTGAAACGGCGTCTAACGGGGAGGCCATGAATTATGAACACATTCTCGATGATGATTTGTGCCGTCTCCTTAGCGGAAGGAAGTTTAGCGGGGAATGAAATGTGCCGCCTTAGAGAACCTATCGACAACCGTAAGAATCACAGTCTTCCCCGCAGACAAAGGCAGACCGGTAATGAAGTCTAGGGCGATGTGAGACCATGGTCGAAGGAATGGGAGCGGTCTGAGACGACCGGCAGGGAGGAGAGTTACCCGACTTAGTCTGCGCGCAGTCCGAAGAAGCAGCAACAAAACGGTGCGTGTCACGCTCCTGAGTCGGCCACCAAAGCGCTGGCGAATAGACGCAAGAGTGCCTCGAACACCGGGATGACCAGCTAACTTGGCAGAGTGAGCCCACTGAAGAACTGTCATGTTTTGTCATATATTGTCTTGTCATTATGCTTTCCCTTCTGTCGTTTCCCCTGCTGGTCTTATTTGGTCTGCTCCTCTTTCTATCCCTCTCTCTCCTCCCTCTCTCACTCTCTCGCTCTCTTCTCTCTATCGCCCGTTCCTGCTCCCAGCTGTTCCTATTCCCCTAATCAATCATTTAGTCTTCCCACACCTGTTCCCGATCCTTTTCCCTGATTAGAGTCCCTATTTCTTCCTTTGTTTTCCGTTCCTGTCCTGTCGGATCCTTGTATGTATTGGTCACTGTGCTGTGTTTGTGTATCGCCCAGTCGTGTCGTGTTTCCCTCAGATGCTGCGTGGTGAGCAGGTGTCTGAGTCTGCTAGGTTCAAGTGCCTTCCCGAGGCTACCTGCTGTTCAAGATCGAGTCTCCAGTCGGTTCTCGTCATTACGAGTGGAAGTTGTGTTTTTTGATTGTATTTTACTTTACTGGATTAAAGACTCTGTTTTCAAGTCGCTTTTGGGTCCTCATTCACCTGCATAACAAGAACAGCCAGACGAGTGGAAACAGGAACGAAAAGGAGGTTACTAGGACAAGCGCGGCGACGCAGTGTGCGTGAGTGCTTGCTTAACCTGTCTTTCAATTCCCCAGACTGTTAACCCGACAACACGCCCATAAGGAAGAATCCCCTCGGGATCAGTAGAAGCCACAGAAGAACTAAACAGACGGAATAAGGCATCAGGCTTGGTGTTTTTACCCGGACGGTAAGAAATCACAAACTCGAAAAGAGCAAAAAACAACGCCCAACGAGCTTGGACGGGCATTAAGTCATTTGGCAGAACGGATGTACTCAAGGTTCTTATGGTCTGTCCAAACGACAAAAGGAACGGTCGCCCCCTCAACCACTGTCGCCATTCGCCTAGGCTGCGGATGGCGAGCAGTTCACGGTTACCCACATCATGGTTGCGCTCAGATGGCGACAGGCGATGAGAAAAATAAGCGCAAAGGATGAACCTTATCACAGACTGGAAGCGCTGGGAAAGAATGGCTCCCACGCCTACCTCTGAAGGCCAACCTCGACAATGAATTGTCTAGTGACGTCAGAGTAACGAGGATAGGAAGCGGACGTAAACGTTCTTTTTAGAAGATCAAAGCTCCTGGGCGGAACCGACCACTTAAAACACGTCTTGACAGAAGTAAGAGCTGTGAGAGGCAGCAACTTGACCGAAATTACGAATGAAACGCCGATAGAAATTAGCGAAACCTAAAAAGCGCTGCAACTCGACACGTGACCTGGAACGGGCCAATCACTGACAGCTTGGACCTTAGCGGAATCCATCTGAATGCCTTCAGCGGAAATAAACGGAACCGAGAGAAAGTAACGGAGGAGACATGAAAGAGCACTTCTCAGCCTTTACGTAGAGACAATTCTCTAAAAGGCGCTGTAGAACACGTCGAACGTGCTGAACATGAATCTCGAAAGTGACGGTGAAAATCAGGATATCGTCAAGATAGACAAAAACAAAGATGTTCAGCATGTCTCTCAGAACATCATTAACTAATGCCTGAAAAACAGCTGGCGCATTGGCGAGACCAAACGGCAGAACCCGGTACTCAAAATGCCCTAACGGAGTGTTAAACGCCGTTTTCCACTCGTCCCCCTCTATGATGCGCACGAGATGGTAAGCGTTACGAAGGTCCAACTTAGTAAAGCACCTGGCTCCCCTGCAGAATCTCGAAGGCTGATGACATAAGGGGAAGCGGATAACGATTCTTAACCGTTATGTCATTCAGCCTCGATAATCCACGCAGGGGCGCAGAGTACCGTCCTTCTTCTTAACAAAAAGAACCCCGCCCGGCCGGAGAGGGAAGGCACTATGGTACCGGCGTCAAGAGACACAGATAAATAATCCTCGAGAGCCTTACGTTCGGGAGCCGACAGAGAGTATAGTCTACCCGAGGAGGAGTGGTCCCCCGGAAGGAGATCAATACTACAATCATACGACCGGTGAGGAGGAAGGGAGTTGGCTCGGGACCGACTGAAGACCGTGCGCAGATCATGATATTCCTCCGGCACTCCTGTCAAATCGCCAGGTTCCTCCTGAGAAGTGGGGACAGAAGAAATGGGAGGGATGGCAGACATTAAACACTTCACATGACAAGATACGTTCCAGGATAGGATAGAATTACAAGACCAATTAATAGAAGGATTATGACATACTAGCCAGGGGATGACCCAAAACAACAGGTGTAAAAGGTGAACGAAAAATCAAAAAAAGAAATAGTCTAACTGTGGTTACCAGATACTGTGAGAGTTAAAGGTAGTGTCTCAAATCTGATACTGGGAAGATGACTACCATCTAAGGCAAACATGGGCGTAGGCTTGTCTAACTGTCTGAAAGGAATGTTATGTTTCAGAACCCATGCTTCGTCCATGAAACAAACCTCAGCCCCAGAGTCAATCAAGGCACTGCATGTAGCACCCGAACCGGTCCAGCGTAGATGGACCGACATAGTAGTACAGGATCTAGATGAAGAGACCTGAGTAGTAGCTCACCAGTAGCCCTCCGCTTACTGATGAGCTCTGGCCTTTTACTGGACATGAATTGACAAAATGTCCATCAAATCCATAATAGAGGCACAGGCGGTTGGTAATCCTCCGTTCTCTCCTTGGTCGAGATGCGAATACCTCCCAGCTGCATGGGCTCAGTCTCTGAGCCAGAGGAGGGAGATGGCTGCGATGCGAGCAGGGAAACACCGTTGACGCGAGCTCTCTTCCACGAGCTTGGTGACGAAAGATCTACCACGTCGTTCTATGCGGATGGCGAGAGCAATCAAAGAGTCCACACTGGAAGGAACCTCCCGAGAGAGAATCTCATCTTTGACCACTGTGGAGTCCCTCCAGAAAACGAGCGAGCAGCGCCCGGCTCGTTCTAGTCACTAGAGGCAGCAAGAGCGAAACTCTATAGAGTAATCCGTTATGGATCGATCACCTTGGCATAGGGAAGCCAGGGCCCTAGAAGCCTCCCCCACCAAAAAACTGAACGGTCAAAACCCGAATCATCTCATCTTTAAAGTTCTGGTAATTGTTAGAACAATCAGCCTTGCCTCCCAGATAGCTGTGCCCCACTCTCGGGACCGGCCAGTAAGGAGTGAAATGGCGTAAGCAACCCGAGCTCTCTCGCTAGAGTATGTGTTGGGTTGGAAGAGAACACAATATCACACTGGGTGAGAAAAGGAGCACTCCGTGGGGCTGCCCGGGAGTAGCAAGGTGGGTTATTAACCCTAGGTTCCGGAGGCTCGGCAGGCCAGGAAGTAACAGGTGGCACGAGACGAAGACTCTGGAACTGTCCAGAGAGGTCGGAAACCTGAGCGGCCAGGTTCTCCACGGCATGGCGAGGCAGCAGACAATTCCTGCTCGTGTCTGCCGAGCATGGCTCCTTTGATCTTGACGGCAGTGTTACGAGCCTCTGTAGTCGCTGGGTCCATTCCTTGGTCGGATCCTTCTGTTATGCAGGTGAATGAGGACCCAAAAGCGACTTATAAGCGAAAACAGAGTTTTTAATCCAGTAAGATACTTAACAAAACAAAGGCATAATACTACTCGTAAAGACGAGAACAGACTGGAGACTTGATCAAGAACTGCAGGTTGCCTCGGGAAGGCACTGGAACCCTAGCAGACTCAGACACCTGCTCACCACGCAGCATCTGAGGGAAACACGACACGACAGGGCAAACATAGACACAGCACGGTGAATATAGACAAGGATCCGACAGGGCAGGTACGGAAAACAAGGAGAGAAATAGGGACTCTAATCAGGGAAAAGGATCGGGAACAGGTGTGGGAAGACTAAATGATTGATTAGGGGAATAGGAACAGCTGGGAGCAGGAACGGAACGATAGAGAGAAGAGAGAGCGAGAGAGTGAGAGAGGGAGGGGGAGAGAGAGGGATAGAAAGAGGGAAAGAACCTAATAAGACCAGCAGAGGGAAACGAATAGAAGGGGAAGCACAGGGACAAGACATGATAATT
>NW_025754626.1:0-8865 GCF_021184085.1 Oncorhynchus gorbuscha | reverse complement strand
TTATGTCACACAGACAGACACACAAACATTGCTTCTTTACAATACTAACGAACGCTTCCTCTGCTTAGCTCTGCTGCTGTAGAATCCAGGTTTGTGTGCTACACTCTGTGGTGGATGTCTTCACATCTGTTACAGCCCGGCTCCAATGCTGTTGAACAGAAATGTATAGCTCAGATGTTGATATCGGTGTGTTTTAGTGGTTCACTAAATGGACAAGGGGACTCAAACAGGAGAATATGAGACAACGAGAAGAGCACAAAATCGCACGTTAAAATTTTGTAAAGCTAGTTATTGTTATCGATCAATAAATGGCAAACCTCCTGGCATTGACAACTGAGATGGAAAGCTGCTGAGGATGGTGGCTGACTCTATAGCCACTCCTATCTGTCATATCTTTAATCTGAGTCTAGAGGAAAGTCTTTGTCATCAGGCCTGGAGGGAAGCCAAAGTCATTCCGCTACCCCTTTACTGGTTCTGACAGTAGACCTATCAGCTTGCTGCCAGCTCTAAGCAAACTGCTGAAAAAACTGGTGTTTTGACCAAATACAATGCTATTTCTCTGTAAACAAATTAACAACAGATTGGGAGGGGGGGCTGAGCACACACCCTTGTGGGGCCCCAGTGTTAAGGATCAGCGAAGTGGAGGTGTGTTTCCTACCTTCACCACCTGAGGGCGGCACGTCAGGAAGTCCAGGACCCAGTTGCAGAGGGCGGGGTCTCGAGCTTAATGATGTGCTTGGAGGGTACTATGGTGTTTAATGCTGAGCAATAGTTAGTGAACAGCATTCTTACATAGGTATTACATAGGTATTTGTCTTGTCCAGATGGGATACGGCAATCTTTGATGGAGATTGTATCGTCTGTGGATCAATTGGCAGTATGCAAATTGAATTGAGTCTAGGCTGTCAGGAAAGGTAAACACTGATATGATCCTTTGACTAGTCTCTCAAAGCACTTCATGATGACAGAAGTGAGTGCTACAGTGATAGTCTGTTTAAGCTCAGGTAACTGCTTTCTTGGGTACAGGAACAATGGTGGCCATCTTGAAGCATGTGGGAACAGCAGACTGGGATAGGGAGAGATTGAATATGTCCGTCGCCACACCAGCCAGCTGGTCTGTGCATGCTCTGAGGACGCGCTAGGGATGCCCCGTCTGGGCCGGAAAGGGTTAACAAGCCTACTCACGTCGACCACGGAGAGCGAGAGCCTCAGTCCTTGTTAGCGGGCGGTGACACTGTGTTATCCTCAAAGCGGAGGTGTTTAGCTTGTCCGGAAGCAAGATGTCGATGTCCGCAATGTGGCTGTCCGTGATTGTCTGTAGACCTGCCACATGCGTCTCGTGTCTGAGCCGTTGAATGCGACTCCACTTTGTCTCTATACTGACATTTCGCTTGTTTGATTGCCTTGCGGAGTGATTAACCACACTGTTTGTATTCAGCCATATTCCCAGTCACCTTGCCATGGTTAAATGCGGTGTTTTGCACTTTCAGTTTTTAGCTCGAATGCTGCCATCTATCCATGGTTTCTGGTTAGGATAGGTTTTAATAGTCACAGTGGGTACAACATCTCCTATACACTTCCTGATAACCTCAGTCACCGTATCAGTGTATTCATCAATATAATTCTCGGAAGCTACCTGGAACATATCCCAGTCCGTGTGATCAAAACAATCTCGAAGTGTTGATTCCGATTGGTCTGACCAGCGTTGAATGGTCCTTTAGCATGGGCACTTCTTGTTTGAGTTTTTGCCTATAGGAGGAGCAAAATGGAGTCGTGGTCAGTTTTGCCGAAAGGAGGGCGGGGGAGGTTCTTGTTGTCCCGGTAACAGCTGTGACTATAACTGAAGAGAATTATCTTGGGAGGTGATACGGTCAGCATTTCATTGTGAGGTATTCTATGTCAGGTGAATGAAACTACTTGAGTTTCTGCATGTTATCACAATCACCACATGAGTCGTTAATCATGAAACATACACCCCCGCATTTCTTCCCGGAGAGATATTTATCTGCGTGATGAACTGAGGAACCCAACTGGATGGACTGACTCGGGCAGTATATCCCGAGATATTTCCGTGAAACATAGTGTAGACATCCCTGCCTCTCATGCAAAGAGATCCTCGCCCTGAGCTCATCAACTTCATTATCCAGAGACTGAACATAAGAAAATAATATACTCGGAAGCGGTGTGTGGTGTGCGCACCTCCTAAGTCGGACTAGAAGTCCACTCCGAATACCTCTCCTCCGCCGGCGTTGTTTTGGGATTCGCCCTGGGGGGTGCGAACAAAGCATCTGGTTCGGGAAAGTCGTCGTATTCCTGGTCGTAATGCTGGTGGTGAGTTATCGCCACTCTGATATCCAATAGTTCTTCTCGGCTGTTAATCGTAATGTAATGTACGTTATACGTAATACCACAACCCATTTTCTAGGCTAATAATGTACAAATAATACATTTTAAAAAAAAACGAAATAACGCAAAGAGCTTTCCGAAGCACACCATTTATCTGTGATAATTGATAATAAGAAGACTGTGGGAGCTGTACTATTAGATTTCAGTGCAGCCTTTGAATATATTGACCATAACCTGTTGTTGAGAAAATGTGTTATGGCTTTTCAACCTCTGCCATATCGTGGAGTCAGTGCTATCTATCTAATGAAAGCTTTCTTTAATGGAAGCTTCTCTAATGTAAAACATGTAAAGTGTGGTGTACCGCAGGGCAGCTCTTTAGGCCCTCTACTCTTTTCTATTTTTACCAATGACCTGACACTGGCAATAAACAAAGCCCCAGAAACTTTAATATGCATCAAATTGTCGGATTAGGATAGACAACACTCTAAAGTTTCCAAAACTGTTAAGATATTGTCTGTGAGTATAACAGAACTGATATTGCAGGCGAAAACCTGAGGAAAATCCAATCAGGAAGTGCTACTTATTTTGAAACCTCTCTGTTCCTATGCATGTCTATCCTCCATTTAAAGGGATAGCAACCAGATCCCTTTTTCTATGGCTTCCCTAAGGTGCCAACAGTCTTTAGACATAGTTTCAGGCTTTTATTTAAAAAAATGAGTGTAAGTGGATAGGTGGGGGCTCTCAGAGTGAGTGTAGCGTAACAGTGTAAGTGGATAGGTGGGGGCTCTCAGAGTGAGTGTAGCGTAACAGTGTAAGTGGATAGGTGGGGGCTCTCAGAGTGAGTGGCGTAATTATTGAAAAACCTACACTCACGGGATATCAACCAGATCCCTTTTTTATAAAAACATTTGGCTTCAATTTAAAAAAATAAGTGTGCCTAGAGTGAGTGTGGTCTTTAAGACATAGTTTCAGGCTTTTATTTAAAAAATGAGTGTAAGTGGATAGGTGGGGGCTCTTTCAGAGTGAGTGTAAACAGTGTAAGTGGATAGGTGGGGGCTCTCAGAGTGAGTGTAGCGTAACTACGTATTGTTTCTCCGGTCCTATTGAAAACCTACACTCACGGTTGATATATTATTGAATATATTTTGAAAAACAACCCGAGGATTGATTATAAAAACGTTTGACATGTTTCTGTGGACATTACGGATATTATTTGGAATTTGTCTGCGTTGTGTGACCGCTCTTTCCTGTGGATTTCTGAACATAACGCGACAAACAAACTGAGATATTTAGATATAAAAATAATCTTTATGGAACAAAAGGAACATTTGTTGTGTAACTGGGAGTCTTGTCAGTGAAAACATCCAAAGATCATCAAAGGTAAACGATTAATTTGATTGCTTTTCTGATTTTCGTGACCTAGCTACTTAATGTACTTAGTGTACATAATGTTTTTGTTATGCTATCGATAAACTTACACAAACGCTTGGATTGCTTTCGCTGTAAAGCATCATTTCAAAATCTGACAGGTGGATTAACAAAAGGCTAAACTGTGTTTTCCTATATTGCACTTGTGATTTCATGAATATGAATATTTTTTGTAATATTATCTGACTGTGAGCGCTATGCTGTTCAGCGGTTGCTGATGACAATTAAGGGATGGGCAGCGTCAGAAGCGAATCTTTCCTTTTTATCGGCCAGTCTTAGATATGGCTTTTCATTGCTACTCTGCCTAGAAGGCCAACTTCCCGGAGTCGCCTCTTCACTTTAGAAGTTGAGACTGGTGTTTGTTGGGGACTATTAAATTGAAATGCCAATTGAGCATTCTGAGGCATCTGCTTCTCAAACTAGACACTCTAATGTGGCTTAACCTCTTGCTCAGTTTTGCACCGGGGCCTCCCACTCCTCTTTCTATTCTGATGATTAGAGACAGTTTGCGCTGTTCTGTGAAGGGAGCAGTGCACAGCGATGTACGAGATCTTCCGTTTATTGGCAATTTCTCACATGGAATAGCCTTCATTTCGCAGAACAAGAATAGACTGACAAGTTTCAGAAGAAAGTCTTTGTTTCTGGCCATTTTGAGCCTGTAATCGAACCCACAAATGCTTATGCTCAGATACTCAACTAGTCTAAAGGCCGGTTTGTATTGCTTTAATCAGAACGACAGTTTTCAGCTGTGCTAACATAATTACAAAAGGGTTTTCTAATGTTCAATTAGCCTTTTAAAATGATAACCTGGATTAGCTAACACAACGTGCCATTGGAACACAGGTGAGTGATGGTTGCTGGGATAATGGCCTCTGTACTTGAAGTTAACACAACGCGCCATTGGAACACAGGAGTGATGGTTGCTGATAATGGGCCTCTGTACGCCTATGTAGATATTCCATTCAAAATCAGCCGTTTCCAGCTACAATAGTAATTTACAAATTTAACAATGTCTACACTGTATTTCTGATCAATTTGATGTTATTTTAGTGGACTTAAAATAAATAAAATAAATAAAAAAACAAGGACATTTCTAAATTCAAACTTTTGAATGGCAGCAGCCTTCAAACTTTACATTATATATCTGCAGTATGTCGGTACCTGAGCCATATACAGCCTCACTGTCATTTAGCTGATCTGAAATCACCATCACCCACTAATTACATTGACATTTTAGCCAGAGAGACTTACAGTAGTGAGTCATTTAGCAGACTCTCTGATCCAGAGGGACATACAGTAGTGAGTCATTTGAGACTCTCTGATCCAGAATCACTACAGTAGTGAGTCATTTAGCAGACTCTCTGATCCAGAGGGACCTACAGTAGCAGACTCTGATCCAGAGGGACTTACAGTGAGTCATTTAGCAGACTCTCTGACTCAGAGGGATCACAGTAGCAGACTCTCTGATCCAGAGGACTACAGTAGCAGACTCTTTGATCCAGAGGGACTTACAGTAGTGAGTCATTTAGCAGACTCTCTGATCCAGAGAGACATACAGTAGTGAGTCATTTAGCAGACTCTCTGATCCAGAGTCACTACAGTAGTGAGTCATTTAGCAGACTCTCTGATCCAGAGCCACTACAGTAGTGAGTCATTTAGCAGACTCTCTGATCCAGAGCCACTACAGTAGTGAGTCATTTAGCAGACTCTCTGATCCAGAGGGACCTACAGTAGCAGACTCTCTGATCCAGAGGGACTTACAGTAGTGAGTCATTTAGCAGACTCTCTGATCCAGAGGGACTTACAGTAGCAGACTCTCTGATCCAGAGGGACTTACAGTAGCAGACTCTCTGATCCAGAGGGACTTACAGTAGTGAGTCATTTAGCAGACTCTTTGATCCAGAGCCACTACAGTAGTGAGTCATTTAGCAGACTCTCTGATCCAGAGCCACTACAGTAGTGAGTCATTTAACAGACTCTCTGATCCAGAGAGACATAGAGTAGTGAGTCATTTAGTAGTAGGTCCTGCTCTCCTCCTTCTCCCAATAGTAGGGCCTGCTCTCCTCCTTCTCCAGGTAGTAGGTCCTGCTCTCCTCCTTCTCCCAATAGTAGGGCCTGCTCTCCTCCTTCTCCAGGTAGTAGGGCCTGCTCTCCTCCTTCTCCAGGTAGTAGGGCCTGCTCTCCTCCTTCTCCAGGTAGTAGAGCCTGCTCTCCTCCTTCCCCCAATAGTAGGGCCTGCTCTCCTCCTTCTCCAGGTAGTAGGGCCTGCTCTCCTCCTTCCCCAAATAGTAGGTCCTGCTCTCCTCCTTCTCCAGGTAGTAGGATCTGCTCCCCTTCTTCTCCAGGTAGTAGGTCCTGCTCTCCTCCTTCTCCAGGTAGTAGGATCTGCTCCCCTCCTTCTCCCAATAGTAGGTCCTGCTCCCCTTCTTCTCCAAGTAGTAGGATCTGCTCCCCTTCTTCTCCAGGTAGTAGGTCCTGCTCTCCTCCTTCTCCCAATAGTATGGCCTGCTCTCCTCCTTCTCCCAATAGTATGGCCTGCTCTCCTCCTTCTCCAGGTAGTAGGTCCTGCTCTCCTCCTTCTCCCAATAGTATGGCCTGCTCTCCTCCTTCTCCAGGTAGTAGGGCCTGCTCTCCTCCTTCTCCAGGTAGTAGGTCCTGCTCTCCTCCTTCTCCCAATAGTAGGTCCTGCTCTCCTCCTTCTCCAGGTAGTAGGTCCTGCTCTCCTCCTTCTCCCAATAGTAGGTCCTGCTCTCCTCCTTCTCCAGGTAGTAGGGCCTGCTCTCCTCCTTCTCCCAATAGTAGGTCCTGCTCCCCTTCTTCTCCCAATAGTAGGTCCTGCTCTCCTCCTTTTCCAGGTAGTAGGGCCTGCTCTCCTCCTTCTCCCAATAGTAGGTCCTGCTCTCCTCCTTCTCCAGGTAGTAGGGCCTGCTCTCCTCCTTCTCCAGGTAGTAGGGCCTGCTCTCCTCCTTCTCCCAATAGTAGGTCCTGCTCCCCTTCTTCTCCAGGTAGTAGGTCCTGCTCTCCTCCTTCTCCAGGTAGTAGGATCTGCTCCCCTTCTTCTCCAGATAGTAGGTCCTGCTCCCATCCTTCTCCCGACTGTAGGTCCTGCTCTCCTCCTTCCCCCAATAGTAGGTCCTGCTCTCCTCCTTCTCCAGGTAGTAGGATCTGCTCCCCTTCTTCTCCAGGTAGTAGGTCCTGCTCTCCTCCTTCTCCAGGTAGTAGGATCTGCTCCCCTCCTTCTCCCAATAGTAGGTCCTGCTCCCCTTCTTCTCCAAGTAGTAGGATCTGCTCCCCTTCTTCTCCAGGTAGTAGGTCCTGCTCTCCTCCTTCTCCCAATAGTATGGCCTGCTCTCCTCCTTCTCCCAATAGTATGGCCTGCTCTCCTCCTTCTCCAGGTAGTAGGTCCTGCTCTCCTCCTTCTCCCAATAGTATGGCCTGCTCTCCTCCTTCTCCAGGTAGTAGGGCCTGCTCTCCTCCTTCTCCAGGTAGTAGGGCCTGCTCTCCTCCTTCTCCCAATAGTAGGTCCTGCTCCCCTTCTTCTCCCAATAGTAGGTCCTGCTCTCCTCCTTCTCCAGGTAGTAGGGCCTGCTCTCCTCCTTCTCCCAATAGTAGGTCCTGCTCTCCTCCTTCTCCAGGTAGTAGGGCCTGCTCTCCTCCTTCTCCCAATAGTAGGTCCTGCTCCCCTTCTTCTCCAGGTAGTAGGTCCTGCTCTCCTCCTTCTCCAGGTAGTAGGTCCTGCTCCCCTTCTTCTCCAGATAGTAGGTCCTGCTCCCATCCTTCTCCCGACTGTAGGTCCTGCTCCCCTCCTTCTCCCGACTGTAGGTCCTGCTCCCCTCCTTCTCCCGACTGTAGGTCCTGCTCCCCTCCTTCTCCCGACAGTAGAGCCTGCTCCCCTCCTTCTCCCAATAGTATGGCCTGCGCCCCTCCTTCTCCCAACAGTAGAAGAAGGAGAGGAGGGAAGCCTGAACTTACACCTCCGAGGCCTAAGGGCAAAACAATCAAGGACGGTGCGGACTGAGCAGGTGCACGTGCCACCAACAGGGGTTGCACCATTTGGATAGAGCAAGCCAGTGACCGATGATCACAACAAAATGTCATCACTGAGAGAGCAGGACCTACATCTCAAACAAAAATAACATCAGCAACATACTCACCATCTTTTGTTGGTTATGTAACATGGACCAGCTGATTCCATTGGTTATGTAACATGGACCAGCTGATCCCATTGGTTATGTAACATGGACAAGCTGATCCCGTTGGTTATGTAACATGGACAAGCTGATCCCATTGGTTATGTAACATGGACAAGCTGATCCCATTGGTTATGTAACATGGACAAGCTGATCCCATCCAGCTACAATAGTAATTTACAAATTTAACAATGTCTACACTGTATTTCTGATCAATTTGATGTTATTTTAGTGGACTTAAAATAAATAAAATAAATAAAAAAACAAGGACATTTCTAAATTCAAACTTTTGAATGGCAGCAGCCTTCAAACTTTACATTATATATCTGCAGTATGTCGGTACCTGAGCCATATACAGCCTCACTGTCATTTAGGCTGATCTGAAATCACCATCACCCACTAATTACATTGACATTTTAGCCAGAGAGACTTACAGTAGTGAGTCATTTAGCAGACTCTCTGATCCAGAGGGACATACAGTAGTGAGTCATTTCGCAGACTCTCTGATCCAGAATCACTACAGTAGTGAGTCATTTAGCAGACTCTCTGATCCAGAGGGACCTACAGTAGCAGACTCTCTGATCCAGAGGGACTTACAGTAGTGAGTCATTTAGCAGACTCTCTGATCCAGAGGGACTTACAGTAGCAGACTCTCTGATCCAGAGGGACTTACAGTAGCAGACTCTTTGATCCAGAGGGACTTACAGTAGTGAGTCATTTAGCAGACTCTCTGATCCAGAGAGACATACAGTAGTGAGTCATTTAGCAGACTCTCTGATCCAGAGTCACTACAGTAGTGAGTCATTTAGCAGACTCTCTGATCCAGAGCCACTACAGTAGTGGAGTCATTTAGCAGACTCTCTGATCCAGAGCCACTACAGTAGTGAGTCATTTAGCAGAC
>NW_025754625.1:0-8868 GCF_021184085.1 Oncorhynchus gorbuscha | reverse complement strand
CTTGCACAAATGGTGGCTGACTAAATACTTTTTTGCCCCACTGTGTGTGTGTGTATTTATATATATACACCTATCTACATCTATGGGCTTTTATATATATATATATATATATAAAATTTTTAATTATCGGAAATTGGTGCCCAAAAATACCAATTTCCGATTGTTATGAAAACTTGAAATCGGCCCTAATTAAATCGGCCACACTTCTAAAAATTCACCTTTTGAGAAACAAGTCACTCACGGTTGCCACTTGCAAGACCTCCCTCTGCCCCCAGCTGTGCCCTCGATACCATATGTGAATTGATTGCCCCCCATCTATCTTCTGAGCTTGTGCTACTAGGTGACCTAAACTGGGACATGCTTAACACCTAGGCCATCCTACAATCCAAGCTTGATGCCCTCAATCTCACACAAATTATCAATGAACCTACCAGGTACAACTCCAAATCCGTAAACACGGGCACCCTCATAGATGTCATCCTAAATAACTCACCCTCCAAATACACCTCTGCTGTTTTCAATCAAGATCTCAGCAATCACTGCCTGCATCCGTAATGGATCTGCGACCAATCGACCACCCTTCATCACTGTCAAACGCTACCTAAAACACTTCTGCGAGCAGGCCTTTCTAATCGACCTGGCCGGGGTATCCTGGAATGACATTGACCTCATCCCGTCAGAAGATGATGCCTGGCTATTCTTTAAAAGTGCCTTCCTCACCATCTTAAATAAGCAAGCCCCATTAAAAAAATTGAACAAGGAATAGATATAGTCCTTGGTTCACTCCAGAACTGTCTGCCCTTGACCAGCGTAAAAACATCCCGTGGCGTTCTGCATTATCATCGAATAGCTCCCGTGATATGCAACTTCTCAAATAAGTTAGGAACAAATATACACAGGCAGGTAGGAAAGCTAAGGCTAGCTTTTTAAAACAGACATTTGCATCCTGTAGTACAAACTCAAAAAGGTTCTGGGACACTGTAAAGTGGAGAATAAGAGCACCTCCTCCCAGCTGCCCACTGCTCTGAGGCTAGGAAACACTGTCACCACCGATAAATCCACTATAATTGAGAATTTCAACAAGCATATCTCTACGGCTGGCCATGCTTTCCACCTGGCTACCACTACCCCGGTCAACTGCCCGGCACCCCCCACAGCAACCCGCCAAAGCCCCCACCATTTCTCCTTTACCCAAATCCAGATAGCTGATGTTCTGAAAAAACGGCAAAATCTAGACCCTACAAATCAGCAGGGCTAGACAATCTGGACCCTCTCTTTCTAAAATTATCTGCAGAAATTGTTGCAACCGCTATTACTAGCCTGCTCAACCTCTCTTTTGGATCATCTGAGACTCCCAAAGATTGGAAAGCTGCCGCGGTCATCCCCCTCTTCAAAAGGGGTGACACTCTAGACCCAACCTGCTACAGACCTATATCTATCCTACCCTGTCTTTCTAAGGTCTTCGCAATCAAAGTTAAAAAGATTACCGACCATTTTGAATCCCACCGTATCTTCTCCGCTATGCAATCTGATTTCAGAGCTGGTCATGGGTGCACCACAGCCACGCTCAAGGTCCTAAACGACATAAGCACCATCGATAAGAGACATTACTGTGCAGCCGTATTCATCGACCTGGCCAAGGCTTTTGACTTTTGTCAATCACCACATTCTTATTGGCAGACTCGACAGCCTTGGTTTCTCAAATGATTGCCTCGCCTGGTTTACCAACTACTTCTCTGATAGAGTTCAGTGTGTCAAATCGGAGGGCCTGTTGTCCAGGCCTCTGGCAGTCTCTATGGGGGTGCCACAGGGTTCAATCCTCAGGCTGACTCTCTTTTCTGTATACATCAATGATGTTGCTCTTACTGCTGGTGATTCTCTGATACACCTCTACGCAGACGACACCATTCTGTATACTTCTGCCCCCTCTTTGGACACTGTTAAATAACCACCAAACAAGCTTCAATGCCATACAACTCTCCAACTGCTCTTAAACGCAAGTAAAACTAAACGCATGCTATTCAACCGATCAATGCCCGCACCTGCTCACCTGTCCAGCATCACTACTCTGGACAGTTCTGACTTAGAATACGTGGACAACTACAAATACCTAGGTGTCTGGTTAGACTGTAAACTCTCCTTCCAGACTCACATTAAGCATCTCCAATCCAAAATTAAATCTAGAATTAGCTTCCTATATCGCAACAAAGCATTCTTCACTTACGCCGCCAAACATACCCTCGTAAAACAGATCATCCTACCGATCCTCGACTTCTCATCTATAAAATAGCCTCCAACACTCTACTCAACAAACTGGATGCAGTCTATCACAGTGCCATCCGTTTTGTCACCAAAGCCTACTATTTGACGCGTTAAATAAGCTTTTAATTTAACATGTCAAATAACACAGTTCTATTACAGAATGTTGTGTGTTCTGAATTTGCACGCACACGTGCAAGCCTAGCGTCACCACTACTATCAGAGATGCTTGTTCTAGGTCCCAAGAAACAAAGAGATCTTCTGTTGAATCTGACAATTAATCTTAATGGTTGTACAGTCGTCTCAAATAAAACTGTGAAGGACCTCGGCGTTACTCTGGACCCTGATCTCTCTTTTGAAGAACATATCAAGACCATTTCGAGGACAGCTTTTTTCCATCTACGTAACATTGCAAAAATCAGAAACTTTCTGTCCAAAAATGATGCAGAAAAATTAATCCATGCTTTTGTCACTTCTAGGTTAGACTACTGCAATGCTCTATTTTCCGGCTACCCGGATAAAGCACTAAATAAACTTCAGTTAGTGCTAAATACGGCTGCTAGAATCCTGACTAGAACCAAAAAATTTGATCATATTACTCCAGTGCTAGCCTCTCTACACTGGCTTCCTGTCAAAGCAAGGGCTGATTTCAAGGTTTTACTGCTAACCTACAAAGCATTACATGGGCTTGCTCCTACCTACCTCTCTGATTTGGTCCTGCCGTACATACCTACACGTACGCTACGGTCACAAGACGCAAGCCTCCTAATTGTCCCTAGAATTTCTAAGCAAACAGCTGGAGGCAGGGCTTACTCCTATAGAGCTCCATTTTTATGGAACGGTCTGCCTACCCATGTCAGAGACGCAAACTCGGTCTCAACCTTTAAGTCTTTACTGAAGACTCATCTCTTCAGTGGGTCATATGATTGAGTGTAGTCTGGCCCAGGAGTGGGAAGGTGAACGGAAAGGCTCTGGAGCAACGAACCGCCCTTGCTGTCTCTGCCTGGCCGGTTCCCCTCTTTCCACTGGGATTCTCTGCCTCTAACCCTGTTACGGGGGCTGAGTCACTGGCTTGCTGGGGCTCTCTTGTGCCGTCCCTGGGGGGGGTGCGTCACCTGGGTGGGTTGATTCACTGTTGTGGTCGGCCTGTCTGGGTCCCCCCCCTTGGGTTGTACCGTGTCGGAGATCTTTGTGGGCTATACTCGGCCTTGTCTCAGGATGGTAAGTTGGTGGTTGAAGATTTCCCTCTAGTGGTGTGGGGGCTGTGCTTTGGCAAAGTGGGTGGGGTTATATCCTTCCTGTTTGGCCCTGTCCGGGGGTGTCCTCGGATGGGGCCACAGTGTCTCCTGACCCCTCCTGTCTCAGCCTCCAGTATTTATGCTGCAGTAGTTTATGTGTCGGGGGGCTAGGGTCAGTTTGTTTATCTGGAGTACTTCTCCTGTCCTGAGGACCTGAGCCCTAGGACCGTGCCCCAGGACTACCTGACATGATGGCTCCTTGCTGTCCCCAGTCCACCTGACTGTGCTGCTGCTCCAGTTTCAACTGTTCTGCCTTATTATTATTTGACCATGCTGGTCATTTATGAACATTTGAACATCTTGGTCATGTTCTGTTATAATCTCTACCCGGCACAGCCAGAAGAGGACTGGCCACCCCACATAGCCCGGTTCCTCTCTAGGTTTCTTCCTAGGTTTTGGCCTTTCTAGGGAGTTTTTCCTAGCCACCGTGCTTTTACACCTGCATTGTTTGCTGTTTGGGGTTTTAGGCTGGGTTTCTGTACAGCACTTTGAGATATCAGCTGATGTACGAAGTGCTATATAAATAAATTTGATTTGATCAGTAGCACTGTCAAAGCTGTACAAAAGCTCTGCAAACAAGCAAGCATCGGCCACGAACAATGTGTTTACAATACCGCATTGGTAATAAAGCATTATTTGTTAGACCGCAACTTCTGGGGTAGCTAGCTTTATCTGACCAAAACCATCACAATTCTATTTTCAAATGCCAATGTTTTTATTTTTGGGTTGTATCTTTTCGATTTAAAATTGTCCTTCCCCTCTTTGGCCTCCCTAATTAGACCTAGCTAAAAACTCCATCTCTCCTCCATCCCTCTAATTAGACCTAGCTAAAAACTCCATCTCTCCTCCATCCCCCTTTCTTCAGGTTTCCGCTTGCTCTCGCTGGCAGACCAGATGAGTCTACTGCAGAGTGGATGGATGGAGATTCTGATCCTGCGCGTGGTGTTTCGCTCGCTGGCCCTAGAGGATAAGCTGGTGTATGCTGAGGACTATATCATGGATGAGGAGCAGTCCAAACTAGCAGGTGTACTGGACCTAAACAACACCATACTGCAGCTGGTGAAGAAATACAAAGCCATGAGGATTGACAAGGAGGAGTTTGTTGTCCTCAAGGCAATCTCACTGGCTAACTCGGGTATGGAACTTCACTGTGTTGGTGTAATTGAGGTTGAGTTAGGCATGTATTTTCCAATGGCTATTTGTCTTTGCTAGCGTTCAATCTCTGCATATATGCTAACATCATCTCACAATATCATCCTTCCCCTGCCCTATCTATGTTCCTCCCTATCCACCTGCCTTCCCCTCTTCCCTGCTCCTCCTCTCCCCTGCTCCCTCTCTCCCCCTCTCCACTGCTCATTCTCTCCCCCGCTCCCTCTCTCCTCTGCTCCCCCTCACCCTCTCTCCACTGCTCCTTCTCTCCACTGCTCCCCCTCTCCCCCGCTCCCCCCGCACCCTCTCTCCCTGCACCCTCTCTCCCCCGCACCCTCTCTCCCCCGCACCCCCTGCTCCCCCTCTCCACTGCTCCCTCTCTCTCCCACCTCCTCTCCCCTGCTCCCTCTCTCCCCCACCTCCTCTCCCCTGCTCCCTCTCTCCCCCTCTCCCCCGCACCCTCTCTCTCCACTGCTCCCTCTCTCCCCTGCTCCCCCTGTCCCCCTCCACTGCTCCCTCTCTCCCCCACCTCCTCTCCCCTGCTCCCTCTCTCCCCCCTCTCCACTGCTCCCTCTCTCCCCCACCTCCTCTCCCCTGCTCCCCTCTCCACTGCTCCCTCTCTCCCCCACCTCCTATCCCTCTCCCCTCACCTCCTCTCCCCTGCTCCCTCTCTCCCCCCTCTCCACTGCTCCCTCGCTCCCCTCTCTCCCCCACCTCCTCTCCACTGCTCCCTCTCTCCCCCACTCCCTCTCTCCCCCTCTCCACTGCTCCCTCGCTCCCTCTCTCCCCCACCTCCTCTCCACTGCTCCCTCTCTCCCCTTGGTACCTAGCTAGCACCAATATAACCAGCCTGAAAACAATGACCTGTAGAAACTGCAGTCATTTTCATTATTCTTAGCAATGATTTAAGAATCCTTGTGAGTAAGTATTAGCTAGGTAGACACTTGTTGTTCTGCCTATTGAAATTGAAAATTCAGTTGATGAAAATAAATAGCTAGCCTGCTACTTAACTTAGCTTCATCTGGCTAGTGATGCTTGACCGGACCAGGTTATATGTTGTGAAGCTAGCCACAATAAGGATTGGCCACAATAAGGATTGGCCATAATAGTGGAATTTGCGGTTTGCCTTCAAAATAAAAGTAACTCTTTGAAAGTGATGCAGAAGGATACAATTGGTGGAATCATGCCATATTTAGACTAGATAATGTTAAACAAGATTGGAATGAGAAGCAATGAAATGGGGTATCAGTCAACTTGGTGACACCCACAGAACACAACTGTGTTTAGGCAAATATTAGCATTGTCGCAGGACTGTGACTGTGTGAAATCACCTCCCCAGTCAGCCTATTGTGTGTAGTGACATTTATATTACACTGTACAGCTTTAATTGGGGATCAATGAAATGGGGGTATCAGTCTACTCAATACACAATATATTTTTTCCCAATGTCCACCTCAGTTATCAGACTCCAAAACATCCACGCAGTATTGTTTTTCCTCAAGAATAGTGTTCAAAACACATCATTTGACAATAAATGTGGCTCAATTTACTGTTGTTTAAGAGTCCCGCAATAAGAGCTACAACGCTAATGTTTTCTGGGTGTCACCGAGTAGACTGATACCCCATGTCATTGATCCACAATCCATAGGTAAGGCTGTACAGTGAAATAAGTATCCCCAAAACAATTCTAATATATAATACATCCAGTGTGATTTCAACTGATTGTCAAATTAACAAATTATTGCCTTGTTGATTTTATATAACAACACTCCAACCTTGCTTATGCAATTATGGCATAATTCTACTATTTCTATTAATTTGCGTCACTGTCAATTACATACTTTTATTTTGAAGGCTAAACGCATAGATGGGTCCGACCACCATTAATCAAATAAGAACGATCTTGTAAATTAGGGTTATTTTAGATGATGTTAGCTAACTAACTAGAGCTAGTATGAGAAATCTTGGTTGAGAATGAAACAACTGAACAACGAAACAGCACCGCAAGTAAGTCAAAGAAATAGGTTTTTGATGATGTTTTACTGATAATGGGGCCAATTGTGCGCCGCCCTACGGGACTCCCAATCACGGCCGGATGTCATAGAGCCTGGGTTCGAACCAGGGACTGTAGTGACACCTCTTGCACTGAGATGCAGTGCCTTAGACCGTTGCGTCCATGTGTGTGTTTTAACTATTTAACTGTACCAAAATGCTTAAAAGGCCGCTAAAATTTTAAATATTGGTTATTGGTATCGTGTTTTTTTTTTGGCAAGTAAAATATTGGATATCGGTATTGGCCAAAAATGTAATATCGGTGGATGACGACTTGTAACCATAGTGTAGCGAATTCAGGGGGAGCTCTGGTCTCAAACCGGAGCCCAGCCACAGTCAAGACGACACATTTTAACCGTTACGCCAAGATGTCCTTACTTCTTGATGAGGTCGCTAGGTTTTGGGTTAAGGTTTCTACAATAGCTTTCTCTGTGGATTTGAGTGTGGTTACATTTCTCCAGCTCCCATCCCTCAGATGTTAACCAAACCAATTCTCAGGGATACCATTTTGTTCCTTTTTAAATCCTTGGTTGCCCCTTTAAAAAAGACACACAAACAATCAAACCAACCAAACTGCAACTCCTCAACTCTTAGTCAAGAGACTGGCATACATTGCATTTATATTAGACCTCTGATTACATTTAAGAGCAAGACCTGCAGCTCTGTTCTTGGCCAGCTGCAACTTAACTAGGTATTTCTTTGCAGTACCACATAGCTGGACAATAATCAAGAGAATACAAAACATTGAACTAAGCCCATGGGGCATATGTTATATTCTTCAAGAATAAATGGCTATATATAAATAATGATCAAGTCTAAATATGGATGTAACAACTGCAGATTTACCCTTTAACACCACACGTCTGTTCAACAACTGCAGAGTTTGTGCCTCTGTTTTAAGACAGTACTTACTAGTGTTAATCTGGGCCGATTTTCCCAAACGCATTTTAAGGCTAACTTCATCGTTAGAACCATAGGATGCCTTAAGACCACTTTGGGAAACCGAGCCCAGATATCCAGTTTCCTCTTCCTCCTCCTCCTCCTTTTTCGATGTGACAGTCATCTTCCTATTCTCTTCTTTCACTCCGACAACTCCACCCTCCTCTTGCTCCTCTTCTTTCACAGTAACTTCCTCCTCCACTTTCACTCTGAACGCGTCTCCCTCTTCTTTTACTGTAACTTCTTTCTCTTCTTTCACTCGAACAGCATCCTCCTTCTCCGTCCAGCAGACCTCTTCTTTAATAGTTGGAGAGTAGCTTAGTGAGGTCATGGTCGGCGATGTCAGCTTGCTTGCTAGGATAGTGCTAATTTTAACAAGCCAGCTAGTTTACCAATAACAACACAGTAAATATTACATTAAATTGGATAACTAACTAGACAACAGACATGGGTTTAAAACATAGGGGCTAATATACACGAAAGCGTCTAACGAGCTGTATCGGTTTGGCTCACACGCTACGGAGGTGGCTGTCTAACTGTTGCTGTGTGTAAGAAGCGTTGCGTCCACTAGATTATACGTCACATTGGCAGCATTGCCTTAAAGCCCGACATCGCCATCTGCTCACTGGAGTGTGTAACGCAGTTGAGTCAAATTAATATTTTATTTTCAGACAAAAAAGTTAAAGGGTATGAGGAAGCATGAGTTTTTATTCACCAATGTAACAAGACAGTGTGGTAAAAATGTTTTGTTGTAATCACGATCTGGCTACCTATAAGAACAAACAAATCAAATACATTTCTAATTGTCACATACACATATTTAAATCAAATTGTATTGGTCCCATACACGTGTTTAGCGGGTGTAGTGAAATGCTTGTGCTTCTAGTTCCGACAGTGCAGTAATATCTAACAAGTAACATCTAACAGTTTCACAACATATACCCAAAATACAAAATAAATCTAAGTAAGGAATGGATTAAGAATATATATACATATATATCAGAGCTGCATTGGACTAAGATACAGTGGCATAGTATAGAGTACGATATATACATATGAGATGGGTCACATAATATTTACAAACAATTAAAGTAACTAAGATACTGTAGAATATTATATAGTACAGTTTACACATAAGATGAGTAATGAAAGACACGGAGACATTATTAAA
>NW_025754624.1:0-8869 GCF_021184085.1 Oncorhynchus gorbuscha | reverse complement strand
GTATTGATCTTCCTGAACTAAGCAGCAGGTGTATGTTGTATGTGTTGTTGTGTGTGGTACTTACTTATTGTAATTGTTGATGTGTAAGAATGTATGCACACATGACTGTAAGTCGCTTTGGATAAAAGCGTCTGCTAAATGGCATATATTATATTATATTATTATTATAATATGTTATCATGAACACAAATCAAAATAATTAGTAGTTAGCTTACTGGGTCTCGTAGCGTCTAGGCACAGTATTGATGCATTCCAGGCCATCCTCACAGGATGGCGAGTTGCCCCAGTATATGAGCCATGCATCCTGTTTGTTGACCTCTGTTGCACCCGGGGACTGTATCTGGAAAAAAAATAAAACTTCGTCAAAGTATCATCACTTGATGTCCTTCATCATGTCCAAGCTGAAAAAATGTACACCATTAGTTAGCTAAGCAAATTATGAAATGCAAGACTTACTTTAACAATGAATAATATTATTTCAACAATCAATAATGATCTAGAAATAATATCACTTATCCGTTCAATGACCTGGAAGGGTTTTGCCACCTTTGCGAGGGCATGAGCTTCCCTGAACAAAATGCAACTTTTTTTGTTGTTGCTTGATCAGGTATCGTCTTTGTCAGCACATTTCAGTTACTGTCGTGGCTGGGGTGGCTTTGGTTTTCTGGATGGCAAGTTGTCGTCGGTGGTAAACTTCATGCTTTCCATCTTGTAATTATTACCAAGCTCAAACGAACGTTGCTTTGCGGGGGTTTGAGCTGGCAGCTGCTCGACCGGCACCACGTAGTAGCAGAGCACCACGTAGTAGCAGAGCACCACGTAGTAGCAGAGCACCACGTAGTAGCAGAGCACCACGTAGTAGCAGAGCATCACATAGTAGCAGAGCACCACATAGTAGCAGAACAGCACATAGTAGCAGAGCACCACGTAGTAGCAGAGCAGCACGTAGTAGCAGAGCACCACGTAGTAGCAGAACACCACGTAGTAGCAGAGCACCACGTAGTAGCAGAACACCACGTAGTAGCAGAGCACCACGTAGTAGCAGAGCACCACGTAGTAGCAAAGCACCACGTAGTAGCAGAACACCACGTAGTAGCAGAGCACCACGTAGTAGCAGAACACCACGCGTAGCAGAGCACCACGTAGTAGCAGAGCACCACGTAGTAGCAGAGCACCACGTAGTAGCAGAACACCGCGTAGGTAGCAGAGCACCACGTAGTAGCAGAACACCACGTAGTAGCAGAGCACCACGTAGTAGCAGAGCACCACGTAGAGCAGAGCACCACGTAGTAGCAGAGCACCACGTAGTAGTAGAGCACCACGTAGTAGCAGAGCACCACGTAGTAGCAGAGCACCACGTAGTAGCAGAACACCACGTAGTAGCAGAGCACCACGTAGTAGCAGAACACCACGTAGTAGCAGAGCACCACGTAGTAGCAGAGCACCACGTAGTAGTAGAGCACCACGTAGTAGCAGAGCACCACATAGTAGTAGAGCACCACGTAGTAGCAGAGCACCACGTAGTAGTAGAGCACCACGTAGTAGCAGAGCACCACGTAGTAGCAGAGCATCACATAGTAGCAGAGCACCACGTAGTAGCAGAGCACCACGTAGTAGCAGAGCACCACGTAGTAGTAGAGCACCACATAGTAGCAGAGCACCATTTAATAGCAGAGCACCACGTAGTAGCAGAGCACCACGTAGTAGTAGAGCACCACGTAGTAGTAGAGCACCACATAGTAGCAGAGCATCACATAGTAGCAGAGCACCACATAGTAGCAGAGCACCACATAGTAGCAGAGCACCACGTAGTAGCAGAGCATCACATAGTAGCAGAGCACCATTTAGTAGCAGAGCACCATTTAGTAGCAGAGCACCACGTATTTTCTCCATCTCGGGAGAGGCTTATTTCCTTCCACCCACATCCTTTCCATTTCTCTTTTCATATTCTTAGTTTGTGTCACTTTTTGTTTTCTTGTGTGGTGGGGGCCGCTATGTTGGTCAACAACAAAAAAACAAGTCCTCTAACCTAACACCTAAAACAAGTCCTCTAACATCTAAAGCAAGTCCTCTAACACCTAAAACAAGTCCTCTAACATCTAAACAAGTCCTCTAACACCTAAAATAAGTCCTCTAACCTAACATCTAAAACAAGTCCTCTAACCTAACATCTAAAACAAGTCCTCTAACACCTAAAACAAGTCCTCTAACACCTAAAACAAGTCCTCTAACCTAACATCTAAAACAAGTCCTCTAACCTAACATCTAAAACAAGTCCTCTAACCTAACATCTAAAACAAGTCCTCTAACCTAACATCTAAAACAAGTCCTCTAACCTAACATCTAAAACAAGTCCTCTAACACCTAAAACAAGTCCTCTAACCTAACATCTAAAACAAGTCCTCTAACCTAACATCTAAAACAAGTCCTCTAACACCTAAAACAAGTCCTCTAACACCTAAAACAAGTCCTCTAACCTAACATCTAAAACAAGTCCTCTAACCTAACATCTAAAACAAGTCCTCTAACACCTAAAACAAGTCCTCTAACATCTAAAACAAGTCCTCTAACACCTAAAACAAGTCCTCTAACATCTAAAACAAGTCATCTAACACCTAAAACAAGTCCTCTAACCTAACATCTAAAACAAGTCCTCTAACATCTAAAACAAGTCCTCTAACACCTAAAACAAGTCCTCTAACATCTAAAACAAGTCCTCTAACACCTAAAACAAGTCCTCTAACCTAACATCTAAAACAAGTCCTCTAACACCTAAAACAAGTCCTCTAACATCTAAAACAAGTCCTCTAACACCTAAAACAAGTCCTCTAACCTAACATCTAAAACAAGTCCTCTAACCTAACATCTAAAACAAGTCCTCTAACCTAACACCTAAAAACAAGTCCTCTAACCTAACACCTAAAACAAGTCCTCTAACATCTAAAAACAAGTCCTCTAACACCTAAAACAAGTCCTCTAACCTAACATCTAAAACAAGTCCTCTAACCTAACATCTAAAACAAGTCCTCTAACCTAACATCTAAAAACAAGTCCTCTAACCTAACATCTAAAACAAGTCCTCTAACACCTAAAACAAGTCCTCTAACATCTAAAACAAGTCCTCTAACATCTAAAACAAGTCCTCTAACCTAACATCTAAAACAAGTCCTCTAACCTAACATCTAAAACAAGTCCTCTAACCTAACATCTAAAACAAGTCCTCTAACACCTAAAACAAGTCCTCTAACCTAACATCTAAAACAAGTCCTCTAACCTAACATCTAAAACAAGTCCTCTAACACCTAAAACAAGTCCTCTAACACCTAAAACAAGTCCTCTAACCTAACATCTAAAACAAGTCCTCTAACCTAACATCTAAAACAAGTCCTCTAACCTAACACCTAAAACAAGTCCTCTAACCTAACATCTAAAACAAGTCCTCTAACATCTAAAACAAGTCCTCTAACACCTAAAACAAGTCCTCTAACCTAACATCTAAAACAAGTCCTCTAACCTAACATCTAAAACAAGTCCTCTAACACCTAAAACAAGTCCTCTAACATCTAAAACAAGTCCTCTAACACCTAAAACAAGTCCTCTAACCTAACATCTAAAACAAGTCCTCTAACCTAACATCTAAAACAAGTCCTCTAACCTAACATCTAAAACAAGTCCTCTAACCTAACATCTAAAACAAGTCCTCTAACCTAACACCTAAAAACAAGTCCTCTAACCTAACATCTAAAACAAGTCCTCTAACATCTAAAAACAAGTCCTCTAACACCTAAAACAAGTCCTCTAACCTAACATCTAAAACAAGTCCTCTAACCTAACATCTAAAACAAGTCCTCTAACACCTAAAACAAGTCCTCTAAAAACAAGTCCTCTAACCTAACACTAAAACAAGTCCTCTAACATCTAAAAAAAGTCCTCTAACACCTAAAACAAGTCCTAACTAACATCTAAAACAAGTCCTCTAACACCTAAAACAAGTCCTCATCTAAAACAAGTCTAACACCTAAAACAAGTCCTCTAACCTAACATCTAAAACAAGTCCTCTAACCTAACACCTAAAAAAACAAGTCCTCTAACCTAACACCTAAAACAAGTCCTCTAACCTAACATCCTAAAACAAGTCCTCTAACAAAAACAAGTCTAAAACAAGTCCTCTAACCTAACATCTAAAACAAGTCCTCTAACCTAACATCTAAAACAAGTCCTCTAACAAAAACAAGTCCTCTAACATCTAAAACAAGTCCTCTAACAACATCTAAAACAAGTCCTCTAACATCTAAAACATCTAAAACAAGTCCTCTAACCTAACAAGTCTAAAACAAGTCCTCTAACCTAACATCTAAAACAAGTCCTCTAACCTAACATCTAAAACAAGTCCTCTAACCTAACATCTAAAACAAGTCCTCTAACCTAACATCTAAAACAAGTCCTCTAACACCTAAAACAAGTCCTCTAACCTAACATCTAAAACAAGTCCTCCTAACCTAACATCTAAAACAAGTCTAAACCTAAAACAAGTCCTCTAACCTAACATCTAAAACAAGTCCTCTAACATCTAAAACAAGTCTCTAACACCTAAAACAAGTCCTCTAACCTAACATCTAAAACAAGTCCTCTAACATCTAAAACAAGTCCTCTAACCTAACATCTAAAACAAGTCCTCTAACCTAACACCTAAAACAAGTCCTCTAACATCTAAAACAAGTCCTCTAACACATCTAAAACAAGTCCTCTAACCTAACATCTAAAACAAGTCCTCTAACCTAACACCTAAAACAAGTCCTCTAAAAACAAGTCTAACACCTAAAACAAGTCCTCTAACATCTAAAAACAAGTCCTCTAACACCTAAAACAAGTCCTCTAACCTAACATCTAAAACAAGTCCTCTAACCTAACATCTAAAACAAGTCCTCTAACATCTAAAACAAGTCCTCTAACACCTAAAACAAGTCCTCTAACCTAACATCTAAAACAAGTCCTCTAACCTAACACCTAAAACAAGTCCTCTAACCTAACATCTAAAACAAGTCCTCTAACCTAACATCTAAAACAAGTCCTCTAACCTAACATCTAAAACAAGTCCTCTAACCTAACATCTAAAACAAGTCCTCTAACCTACCTAAAACAAGTCCTCTAACCTAACATCTAAAACAAGTCCTCTAACATCTAAAACAAGTCTAAAACAAGTCCTCTAACAACATCTAAAACAAGTCCTCTAACATCTAAAACAAGTCCTCTAACATCTAACCTAACATCTAAAACAAGTCCTCTAACCTAACATCTAAAACAAGTCCTCTAACCTAACATCTAAAACAAGTCCTCTAACCTAACATCTAAAACAAGTCCTCTAACCTAACATCTAAAACAAGTCCTCTAACCTAACATCTAAAACAAGTCCTCTAACATCTAAAACAAGTCCTCTAACACCTAAAACAAGTCCTCTAACCTAACATCTAAAACAAGTCCTCTAACCTAACATCTAAAACAAGTCCTCTAACCTAACATCTAAAACAAGTCCTCTAACCTAACATCTAAAACAAGTCCTCTAACTAACACCTAAAACAAGTCCTCTAACCTAACATCTAAAACAAGTCCTAACTAACATCTAAAACAAGTCCTCTAACCTAACATCTAAAACAAGTCCTCTAACCTAACATCTAAAACAAGTCCTCTAACCTAACATCTAAAACAAGTCCTCTAACTAACACCTAAAACAAGTCCTCTAACATCTAAAACAAGTCCTCTAACACCTAAAACAAGTCCTCTAACATCTAAAACAAGTCCTCTAACACCTAAAACAAGTCCTCTAACCTAACATCTAAAACAAGTCCTCTAACCTAACATCTAAAACAAGTCCTCTAACCTAACATCTAAAACAAGTCCTCTAACCTAACATCTAAAACAAGTCCTCTAACCTAACATCTAAAACAAGTCCTCTAACCTAACATCTAAAACAAGTCCTCTAACCTAACATCTAAAACAAGTCCTCTAACCTAACATCTAAAACAAGTCCTCTAACCTAACATCTAAAACAAGTCCTCTAACCTAACATCTAAAACAAGTCCTCTAACCTAACATCTAAAACAAGTCCTCTAACCTAACATCTAAAACAAGTCCTCTAACCTAACATCTAAAACAAGTCCTCTAACCTAACATCTAAAACAAGTCCTCTAACATCTAAAACAAGTCCTCTAACCTAACATCTAAAACAAGTCCTCTAACCTAAAACAAGTCATCTAAAACAAGTCCTCTAACCTAACATCTAAAACATCTAAAACAAGTCCTCTAACCTAACATCTAAAACAAGTCCTCTAACCTAACATCTAAAACAAGTCCTCTAACACCTAAAACAAGTCCTCTAACATCTAAAACAAGTCCTCTAACATCTAAAACAAGTCCTCTAACCTAACATCTAAAACAAGTCCTCTAACCTAACATCTAAAACAAGTCCTCTAACCTAACACCTAAAACAAGTCCTCTAACCTAACAACAAACAAGTCCTCTAACAACATCTTAAAACAAGTCTAAAAAAACAAGTCCTCTAACCTAACACCTAAAAACAAGTCCTCTAACCTAACATCTAAAACAAGTCCTCTAACCTAACATCTAAAAACAAGTCCTCTAACCTAACATCTAAAACAAGTCCTCTAACACCTAAAACAAGTCCTCTAACATCTAAAACAAGTCCTCTAACATCTAAAACAAGTCCTCTAACCTAACACCTAAAAACAAGTCCTCTAACCTAACATCTAAAACAAGTCCTCTAACCTAACATCTAAAACAAGTCCTCTAACATCTAAAACAAGTCCTCTAACCTAACATCTAAAACAAGTCCTCTAACCTAACATCTAAAACAAGTCCTCTAACCTAACATCTAAAACAAGTCCTCTAACATCTAAAACAAGTCCTCTAACCTAACATCTAATACAAGTCCTCTAACCTAACATCTAAAACAAGTCCTCTAACCTAACATCTAAAACAAGTCCTCTAACCTAACATCTAAAACAAGTCCTCTAACCTAACATCTAAAACAAGTCCTCTAACCTAACATCTAAAAACAAGTCCTCTAACCTAACATCTAAAACAAGTCCTCTAACATCTAAAACAAGTCCTCTAACCTAACATCTAAAACAAGTCCTCTAACCTAACATCTAAAACAAGTCCTCTAACCTAACATCTAAAACAAGTCCTCTAACCTAACATCTAAAACAAGTCCTCTAACCTAACATCTAAAACAAGTCCTCTAACACCTAAAACAAGTCCTCTAACCTAACATCTAAAACAAGTCCTCTAACATCTAAAACAAGTCCTCTAACACATCTAAAACAAGTCCTCCTAACTAACATCTAAAACAAGTCCTCTAACACCTAAAACAAGTCCTCTAACCTAACATCTAAAACAAGTCCTCTAACATCTAAAACAAGTCCTCTAACATCTAAAACAAGTCCTCTAACATCTAAAACAAGTCTCCTAAAACATCTAAAACAAGTCCTCTAACAACATCTAAAACAAGTCCTCTAACCTAACATCTAAAAACAAGTCCTCTAACCTAACATCTAAAACAAGTCCTCTAACATCTAAAACAAGTCCTCTAACACCTAAAACAAGTCCTCTAACCTAACATCTAAAACAAGTCCTCTAACCTAACATCTAAAACAAGTCCTCTAACCTAACATCTAAAACAAGTCCTCTAACCTAACATCTAAAACAAGTCCTCTAACCTAACATAAAAACAAGTCCTCTAACACCTAAAACAAGTCCTCTAACATCTAAAACAAGTCCTCTAACCTAACATCTAAAACAAGTCCTCTAACCTAACATCTAAAACAAGTCCTCTAACCTAACATCTAAAACAAGTCCTCTAACCTAACATCTAAAACAAGTCCTCTAACCTAACATCTAAAACAAGTCCTCTAACCTAACATCTAAAACAAGTCCTCTAACCTAACATCTAAAACAAGTCCTCTAACATCTAAAACAAGTCCTCTAACCTAACATCTAATACAAGTCCTCTAACCTAACATCTAAAACAAGTCCTCTAACCTAACATCTAAAACAAGTCCTCTAACCTAACATCTAAAACAAGTCCTCTAACCTAACATCTAAAAACAAGTCCTCTAACCTAACATATAAAACTAACATCTAAAACAAGTCCTCTAACCTAACATCTAAAAACAAGTCCTCTAACTAACATCTAAAACAAGTCCTCTAACTAAACAAGTCCTCTAAATCTAAAACAAGTCCTCTAACCTAACATCTAAAAACAAGTCCTCTAACCTAACATCTAAAACAAGTCCTCTAACCTAACATCTAAAACAAGTCCTCTAACATCTAAAACAAGTCATCTAACACCTAAAACAAGTCCTCTAACCTAACATCTAAAACAAGTCCTCTAACCTAACATCTAAAAAACAAGTCCTCTAACCTAACATATAAAACAAGTCCTCTAACCTAACATCTAAAACAAGTCCTAACCTAACATCTAAAACAAGTCTAAACCTAAAACAAGTCCTCCTAACATCTAACATCTAAAAAAACAAGTCCTCTAACCTAACATCTAAAACAAGTCCTCTAACCTAACATCTAAAACAAGTCCTCTAACATCTAAAACAAGTCCTCTAACACCTAAAAACAAGTCTCTAACCTAACATCTAAAACAAGTCCTCTAACCTAACATCTAAAAACAAGTCCTCTAACAACATCTAAAACAAGTCCTCTAACATCTAAAACATCTAAAAAAACAAGTCCTCTAACCCAACATCTAAAACAAGTCCTCTAACCTCACCTAAAACAAGTCCTCTAACAACATCTAAAACAAGTCCTCTAACCTAACATCTAAAACAAGTCCTCTAAC
>NW_025754623.1:0-8869 GCF_021184085.1 Oncorhynchus gorbuscha | reverse complement strand
AGGCTCTGATCAGGCCCTACACACCCAAACAAGGGCACTGCGTTCATCCACCTCTGGCCTGCTCGCCTCCCTACCACTGAGGAAGTACAGTTCCCGCTCAGCCCAGTCAAAACTGTTCAGCTGCTCTGGCCCCCCAATGGTGGAACAAACTCCCTCACGACGCCAGGACAGCGGGAGTCAATCACCACCTTCCGGAGACACCTGAAACCCCACCTCTTTAAGAGAATACCTAGGATAGGATAAGTAATCCTTACTACGATGACATGTAGTGTGGTTCTCCCACTATGACTTGTTGAGAAAGCATGCAGTTTATTCAACTACAGATGAAATAAGTTATGAACGTCACAGGGTGATGAGCTTGATGCTCCTTTACAATAAATATCTAGGGTCTTATTCTGGTGACATGATAATCCATGCTTGGCTGACGTTGGGAAAAATTATAATCTCACTATTTTGTCCATAATTTTGTCATCATGTAGGATATACACAGATAGTGAGTGCTGTTGGCTAGAGAGCATGTGCCAACACCAGCATGGGTAGACTCACTATATAATGCAAAATAAATTGTGAGAAAACCATCACTAGAGCTGAAAATGTGATGCAAACCCATTTCAGTTTTATTTGGTACAGTGGATTTAACCGCAAAACGTATTTTTACGTGCACAGTCATCACTCACAGCCTTTAAAATCTGCAGCAATTCAATTTGATGGAACAATCTCTGGTGGGAATATTGTTTTTATGCAGATTTGAGAATATTTGCATAAAATCTGTTGTCAACTGGATGGAAACCTAGCTAGTGTGCTAATTAGTCCCTGGGTCTTTGTCCCTCCACCAGCATGTGTGTGTTCATATGCACTGGGCTGAGGCCTCAGTGAGGAAGAGCTGCCCTACTAACTGTATGACCCAGTCTGGCTTGGTAATGACTAGGGCTTGTGGCGGTCATGAAATTGTGTCAGTCGGTGACTGTCAAGCAAATAACTGCCGGTCTCACGATAGTTGACCATTTAACAAAAATAAAACAGATTTAGCATCTCCTTGCTTCCACGCAAATAAATCTGTGTAATATAGCATACACAATCACAATAAATCCCTTATTTTAAGACAGGTATGTAGAAAATGTAGTCTTTTTTAAAACAACAGAAAAGCATACTCCAAGTTGTCCTTATATTAGGCCCTGATTTGGCTATGCCATAAGTCTGTGGGCTACATTAATTAAAATTAGCAGAAGAGATTAGCTTAGAATGCAGAGCAAGGAGAACAACTACTCCAAGTCTCAGGGCAAGTGACGTTTGAAACGCTATTAGCGCACAGCCAGCTAACTAGCTAGCCATTTCACATCGGTTACACCAGCCATGAGGCTGATAGGATTGTCATAAACAGCGCTGTGCTTGCGAAGAGCTGCTGGCAAAACGCACGATAGTGCTGTTTGAATGAATGCTTACGAGCCTGCTGCTGCCTACCGTCGCTCAGTCAAACTGCTCTATCAAATCATAGACTTAATTATAAACATAATGACACAGAAATACGAGCCTTTGGTCATTAATACGGTCGAATCCGGAAACTATCATTTAGAAAACAAAACGTTTATTCTTTCAGTGAAATACGGAACCGTTCGGTATTTTATCTAACGGGTGGCATCCCTAAGTCTAAATATTCTTATGACATTGCACAACCTTCAATGTTATGTCATAATTACATAAAATTCTGGCAAATTAGTTCACAATGAGCCAGGCTGCCCAAACTGTTGCATATACCCTGACTTTGCGTGCAAGAGAAGTGACACAATTTCACCTGGTTAATTTTATTCTTTTTTTATTTTACCTTTATTTAACTAGGCAAGTCAGTTAAGAACAGATTCTTATTTTCAATGACGGCCTAGGAACAGTGGGTTAACTGCCTGTTCAGGGGCAGAACGACAGATTTGTACCTTGTCAGCTCGGGGATATGAAATTGCAACCTTTCGGTTACTAGTCCAATGCTCTAACCACTAGGCAACCCTGCTGCCCCAATATAATATTGCCTGCGAACCTGGATTTCTTTTAGCTAAATATGCAGGTTTAAAAATATACACTTCTGTGTATTGATTTTAAGAACGGCATGGGTGTTTATGGTTAGGTAGTCGTCCAACGATTGTGCTTTTTTCGCAAATGCGCTTTGGTTAAATCATCCCTCAGCGTTGCATCGATTATATGCATAGCAGGACACGCTAGATAAACTAGTAATATCATCAACCATGTGTAGTTATGACTAGTGATTATGATTGATTGTTTTTTACAAGATAAGTTTAATGCTAGCTAGCAACTTACCTTGGCTTACTGCATTCGCGTAACAGGCAGGCTCCTCATGGAGTGCAACAAGAGGCGGGTGGTTATAGCGTTGGATTAGTTAACTGTAAGGTTGCAAGATTGGATCCCCCGAGCTGACAAGGTGAAAATCTGTCCGTTCCTAGGCAGTCATTGAAAATAAGAATGTGTTCTTAACCTCTCAGCACACGGAACCCGCTCGCGGGCTGAAATTCCACAACATACGGTGATCGCTACATAAATAGTCATATTAAACATTCTATGAAAATACAAGTGTCTCACATGTATCGAAAGCCTAGAATCTTGCTAATCCAACTGCGTTGTCAGATTTAAAAAGGATTTTACTGCGAAAGAATACAAATGCGAATATCTGAGCATAGAGCCCATAAAAAAGTTTTTTTAACCAGCACAGGTAATAACATAATCACAAACTGCATTAAAATAAATCGTTTACCTTTGACGATCTTCGTCTGTTGCAATTCAATGCTCATTGTTACACAATGAATGATCTTTTGTTTGATAAAATCTGTTTTTATAGCCTAACACGAAACATTTTGTGAACCACTTGTATTCCGTGAGTTCCGTGAAATTCCATTTGAGACGACACAATCCAGGTAAATAACCCACACAGAACGTGACTTTTCCAGTCATGTTGGTTTCTACAATCACTGGTTTGTTTGTAACACAATTGTTTGTAACACAATCAAACCTGATGGGCCATTTCAAGGGCCATATTGACTGAAAGAAACCGATTTGAAGACAACGTGTCATGACATCATTGTGTGCACCAATGATTTGCCCGTTTTCGTTGATTGACTGTCTTTTAACCAATGACCACTGATCGCCTTGAAATCTAGCTGGGTAGATAGCCAATGAGCTGAGCTAAACGGAAATATGCCATGTTTATGTGTTGCAAGACCAACCCATGTAGTAAGCTTCAGCGTAAAGTGAGTCATTCGCTATTGAAGTTTCATACCGGAAGAAGCTACGCATATTACGCACTGCAGTGTTTGGTGAACGCGCAGATTCAGCTGTTTATATATCTTTTTATCTCTATATCTCTTTCAGAGCTGATAGTTAAGAAGCTTACATGTGTGGTGTTAGATGCTAAGAGAGAAGGCTCTGTATGCGTGGGTGTTAGCTAGATGCTAAGAGAGAAGACTCTGTATGAGTGGGTGTTAGCTAGATGCTAAGAGAGAAGACTCTGTATGAGTGGGTGTTAGCTAGATGCTAAGAGAGAAGGCTCTGTATGAGTGCTCTGCTCTGTAGTGTGTGGTTTCAAGGTGCTGAGGAATTATCTGTGTCATAACATCTCTAGTGAGAAAAACTCGCAACAGCTTACTACCTAAAGTGCGAGTTGTGATCCCCTGCTCCTGGCTTTGGTCAATACACCCCCCCCCCCAAAAAAAGAGGCTACACACAAAAGCTCACCGTTGAAAACTTCATTGAACTCTCCTGGTGGGGCGTGGATGACAAAGTTCGCTGCTATGCGTACCTGCAGAAACAAAGAAACACACGTCAGAAATGCAAGGGTAGGCTTAGTACCAACAAAACTCTGAGATCAGTGAGTCACACAGGCAACGTTTTCCTAAACTTTGAGATCTCAGGTCTGGAGACTGGTGAGGTCAGCAACACAAACATCAGGACTAGCACAGGGAATATCATAGGAAAACATTGGGTAGATGCGTTTTCATCCATTTATGGTCAACTTTCCTCTCCCTCTGTCTTTTCTGTTATTGAGGCTAAATCATGATGGACAAATACAGTGAGTTTACTACCACAATTCTCACTTCTCAGTCATTGTACACCCAGAGAGTTGCCCTCTCTTCATAATGTTGTCGCCTCCAGCATCTGTCTGCCCGCCGCTACTCAGTTGCACCACAACACTTCCTGTTTGGAGACGATATGTGAAACTAACAGCCAGGGGGGCAGCCCCTCCCTCGAGTGGCTCGTGAACATACAAGGGCATGAAAATGTGCTGAGAAGCCTAGTAGTGAAAGTACACCCTCCTGCCCTCTGCCAGTGTAGGGCTTGGCATGTGGCTTCATTGGTTTGGTTAGTCCATCATCCCCACCCCCTGGACTGACAAGCTGGGAAAGGGAGGTGTGTGTGCGTGCACCCATCAGGTGGTGTGCTGAGCACCAAAGCCACACGAGCTGCAGACTGATTCTCATGAGTGATGATACGGTGTGAAGCAGAGAGGCACTCAGGACTCTACGCAGTGTGTGTGTGTTGCTCTGGAAAGAGAGTATGTGCATTGCTGAAATCCCTATGGAGGAACCATTTGGATCAGGACTCCTTATGCTTTAGAGAGATGTAAACAAACTTTACTTGAAAAATACTGCAGGGCCACAGGGCTATCGGTTATTCTCCATTTAGCACTAACTCTGTCTTCATATCCTAGCATTGTGAGATGCTGTGCGATTCTTATTTAACGGTTCCCTCTGGGTCGGTCGTCGTGAAAAGAGACTGTGTCTTAAAAATAAGCGTTATCCCAAAAATAACCCATCATATAGTTACCCTACCACCTCACTGGGTTTACTTCTATATCGGTGACAACAACACGTCTGTTGGGCGTGAATAAAAGCATGATGCACTTCATTGCGACTATTGGGGTGATTCTCATGAAACCACTTGGAACCATGTCAGTTAGTTACTAAATCCATGGTCCGTGACATCCATTTCACCAGCCGACTTCCTAGGTAAAAAAAGGCTCAAATATGAATTCAAAAAGTAATTCACTTTGCTCTCTTTTCCAACCCTCATAATAATATCAGTGTTTCCCCTTACACTCATCTAAATTTGCTGGTGCAAAATAAAATATGTAATTCAAAAATATATAATGCATTTGGAAAGTATTCAGACTCAGGATTTCTTCCACATTCGTTACGCTACAGCCTTCTACTAAAATGGATTCAATTAATTGTTTTCCTCAATCTACACACAATGCCCCATAATGACAGTGAAAATTGGTTTAGGTTTAGAATTTTTTGCAAAGGTATATTAAAAAAATAAAAAAACTGAAATACATTTACATAACTATTCAGACACTTTACTCAGTACTTTGGTGAAGCACCTTTGGCAGCGATTAGAGCCTTGAGATAGGAGAACCTTCCAGAAGGACAACCATCTCTGCAGCAATCCAATAATCAGGCCTTTATGACAGAGTGGCCAGACGGAAGCAACTCCACAGTAAAAGTCACATGACAGCCGGCTTGGAGTTTTCCCAAAAGGCACCTAAAAACTCTCAAACCATGGGAAACAAGATTCTCTGGCCTGAATGCCAAGATCGAACATCTCTGGAGATACCTGAAAATAGCTGTGCAGGAACGCTCCCCATCCAACCTGACAGAGCTTGAGAGGATGTGCAGAGAAGAATGGTAGAAACTCACCAAATACAGGTGTGCCAAGTTTCAGAAGGTCATACCCAAGAAGACTCGAGGCTGTGACCGCTGCCAAAGGTGCTTCAACAAAGTACTGAGTAAAAGGGTCTGAATACTATGGGTCGTGATAGTCATCTGTATGGTTTCTTGTCATTATGAGGTATTTGTGCAGATTGAGGGAAAATGCAAATACATTTAGAATAAGGCTGTAGCGTAACAAAATGTGAAACAATTCAAAAGTGGTCTGATTACTTTCGAATGCACTCATATATTTCTGACAAGACGCGCTTTTAAATGGAGAGTTGTTGGATCAATGACTGGAAGAATATGGGAACACCTAGTATGTCATTGCATCTCACTTACATCACAGAACACAATCCCTTGGCTATCTTTATTCTTTAAACAGTGACACCTCTGTGCAGAGCGTAAAACCGAATGGCGCCATTAAGTCTATTACCACAGCTGAATATTTTATGACACGAGACAATGCAGCGATTCTTCATCACGTGGAGAGCTTTGTCTGACAGACGCACACAGACAATTATTGTTCTGCAACTTTGGTCTGTGCCTCTCTGACTAACTGGGTGTTTGGCGTGAGAGAGCTTGAGCTGTCGTGTCTGCAGAAGAAACAAATTTTATGGCACTAGGTCTGAATCACACCCGGGTGGGGCTACACACACACACACACTTAGTTCATTTCACAGGAACACTTAGAGAACAGGGATGCTAATGAGCGGATCGTGGGACGGACTCAAGAGAAAATTGTTTTTGATACTTATCAACAAAGGGCTTAATCTTTCTGCTTACATTTCTGGCACAATTTAGCCACAGCCAATTTCACAATATAACTTATAAAGAGCAGTTCTACCATAATGTAGAGTGTTTTTCACTTTAAAATGTAATGCAAAAAAGAATGATTGCAAAGTTAAACAAACCATACAACTATGCACAAAGGTAACTTTTACCAATTTCCACAGAATAGATTAAGCAAAAACACATTTACCTCTTGGGATGTTATTCGAAAACATAATGTAAACTTTCACTGCTATGCGGATGACACACAGCTGTACATTTCAATGAAACATGGTGAAGCACCAAAATTGCCCTCGCTAGAAGCATGTGTTTCAGACATAAGGAAGTGGATGGCTGCAAACTTTCTACTATTAAACTCGGACAAAACAGAGATGCTTGTTCTAGGTCCCAAGAAACAAAGAGATCTTCTGTTGAATCTGACAATTAATCTTAATGGTTGTACAGTCGTCTCAAATAAAACTGTGAAGGACCTCGGCGTTACTCTGGACCCTGATCTCTCTTTTGAAGAACATATCAAGACCATTTCGAGGACAGCTTTTTTTCCATCTACGTAACATTGCAAAAATCAGAAACTTTCTGTCCAAAAATGATGCAGAAAAATTAATCCATGCTTTTGTCACTTCTAGGTTAGACTACTGCAATGCTCTATTTTCCGGCTACCCGGATAAAGCACTAAATAAACTTCAGTTAGTGCTAAATACGGCTGCTAGAATCCTGACTAGAACCAAAAAATTTGATCATATTACTCCAGTGCTAGCCTCTCTACACTGGCTTCCTGTCAAAGCAAGGGCTGATTTCAAGGTTTTACTGCTAACCTACAAAGCATTACATGGGCTTGCTCCTACCTACCTCTCTGATTTGGTCCTGCCGTACATACCTATACGTACGCTACGGTCACAAGACGCAGGCCTCCTAATTGTCCCTAGAATTTCTAAGCAAACAGCTGGAGGCAGGGCTTTCTCCTATAGAGCTCCATTTTTATGGAACGGTCTGCCTACCCATGTCAGAGACGCAAACTCGGTCTCAACCTTTAAGTCTTTACTGAAGACTCATCTCTTCAGTGGGTCATATGATTGAGTGTAGTCTGGCCCAGGAGTGGGAAGGTGAACGGAAAGGCTCTGGAGCAACGAACCGCCCTTGCTGTCTCTGCCTGGCCGGTTCCCCTTTTTCCACTGGGATTCTCTGCCTCTAACCCTGTTACGGGGCTGAGTCACTGGCTTGCTGGGGCTCTCTCGTGCCGTCCCTGGGGGATGCGTCACCTGGGTGGGTTGATTCACTGTTGTGGTCGGCCTGTCTGGGTTCCCCCCTTGGGTTGTACCGTGTCGGAGATCTTTGTGGGCTATACTCGGCCTTGTCTCAGGATGGTAAGTTGGTGGTTGAAGATTTCCCTCTAGTGGTGTTATATCCTTCCTGTTTGGCCCTGTCCGGGGGTGTCCTCGGATGGGGCCACAGTGTCTCCTGACCCCTCCTGTCTCAGCCTCCAGTATTTATGCTGCAGTAGTTTATGTGTCGGGGCTAGGGTCAGTTTGTTTTATCTGGAGTACTTCTCCTGTCCTATTCGGTGTCCTGTGTGAAATCTAAGTGTGCGTTCTCTAATTCTCTCCTTCTCTCTTTCTTTCTCTCTCTCGGAGGACCTGAGCCCTAGAACCATGCCCCAGGACTACCTGACATGATGACTCCTTGCTGTCCCCAGTCCACCTGGCCATGCTGCTGCTCCAGTTTCAACTGGCCTGGGCCCCTAGGACCATGTCCCAGGACTACCTGACATGAGGACTCCTTGCTGGTCCCCAGTCCACCTGGCCATGCTCCTGCTCCAGTTTCAACTGTTCTGCCTTACTATTATTCAACCATGCTGGTCATTTATGAACATTTGAACATCTTGGCCACGTTCTGTTATAATCTCACCCGGCACAGCCAGAGGGACTGGCCACCCCATATGCTCTCTCTAATTCTCTCTTTCTTTCTCTCTCTAGGAGGACCTGAGCCCCTAGGACCGTGCCCCAGGACTACCTGACATGATGGCTCCTTGCTGTCCCCAGTCCACCTGACTGTGCTGCTCCAGTTTCAACTGTTCTGCCTTATTATTTTGACCATGCTGGTCATTTATGAACATTTGAACATCTTGGTCATGTTCTGTTATAATCTCTACCAGCACAGCCAGAAGAGGGGACTGGCCACCCCACATAACCTGTTCCTCCCAGGTTTTCCTAGGTTCACTTTCTAGGGAGCTCTTTCCAGCAACAAGCTTTTACACCTGCATTGTTTGCTGTTTGGGGTTTTAGAGGGCTGGGCTTCTGTACAGCACTTTTGAGATATCAGCTGATGTACTAAGGGCTATATAAATAAATTTGATTTGATTTTGGATTCGA